>NW_020799095.1:98296771-98403130 GCF_003259725.1 Athene cunicularia | reverse complement strand
CCTGCCTGCCTTCCTTCCTTCCTTCCTTCCTTCCTTCCTTCCTTCCTTCCTTCCTTCCTTCCTTCCTTCCTTCCTTCCTTCCTTCCTTCCTTCCTTCCTTCCTTCCTTCCTTCCTTCCTTCCTTCCTTCCTTCCTTCCTTCCTTCCTTCCTTCCTTCCTTCCTTCCTTCCTTCCTTCCTTCCTTCCTTCCTTCCTTCCTTCCTTCCTTCCTTCCTTCCTTCCTTCCTTCCTTCCTTCCTTCCTTCCTTCCTTCCTTCCTTCCTTCCTTCCTTCCTTCCTTCCTTCCTTCCTTCCTTCCTTCCTTCCTTCCTTCCTTCCTTCCTTCCTTCCTTCCTTCCTTCCTTCCTTCCTTCCTTCCTTCCTTCCTTCCTTCCTTCCTTCCTTCCTTCCTTCCTTCCTTCCTTCCTTCCTTCCTTCCTTCCTTCCTTCCTTCCTTCCTTCCTTCCTTCCTTCCTTCCTTCCTTCCTTCCTTCCTTCCTTCCTTCCTTCCTTCCTTCCTTCCTTCCTTCCTTCCTTCCTTCCTTCCTTCCTTCCTTCCTTCCTTCCTTCCTTCCTTCCTTCCTTCCTTCCTTCCTTCCTTCCTTCCTTCCTTCCTTCCTTCCTTCCTTCCTTCCTTCCTTCCTTCCTTCCTTCCTTCCTTCCTTCCTTCCTTCCTTCCTTCCTTCCTTCCTTCCTTCCTTCCTTCCTTCCTTCCTTCCTTCCTTCCTTCCTTCCTTCCTTCCTTCCTTCCTTCCTTCCTTCCTTCCTTCCTTCCTTCCTTCCTTCCTTCCTTCCTTCCTTCCTTCCTTCCTTCCTTCCTTCCTTCCTTCCTTCCTTCCTTCCTTCCTTCCTTCCTTCCTTCCTTCCTTCCTTCCTTCCTTCCTTCCTTCCTTCCTTCCTTCCTTCCTTCCTTCCTTCCTTCCTTCCTTCCTTCCTTCCTTCCTTCCTTCCTTCCTTCCTTCCTTCCTTCCCTAAAACCATGGATGAGCCTTTGCAGTTCAAAGGCCTTTAATTGTCCAAATAATTTTTCCTCTGTACTTACAGACCAGGATTTCTGTCTGGTAGTTGCCAAAAAAGTGGACTTAGTATGTCTTATTTTAAATTAGATGGCAAATAGAACAAAAAAGCAGAATAATGCCCCAGTTCAGGAACCAGAAATAGACAAGCTTATTCTGGTCTTAGGAGGAGATTTAGATTATCAAATATTCCTATAATAATAAATATATTGACATATACTTATTAAATTAAGGCCTAACAGCTATCCTCATATGATAAAGACAACGAAGACTGAATAGGAAGACATTGGTTGTGGAGCTTGGGAGATGACATCCTTCAGCAAACTTCTTGTTGATGTCAATGAAGTTGAGTTTGTTGCAGTTCAGAAAGCACTCATCAAACCCAAGTAATTGTTACCTGCATAGTCTGGAGATTTGTATGTACTCTAGTACGTTCCCCCAATATTCTTGCCCTCTTTTAAACCCATTGGCCAATTTCAACTAGACTTGAAAAGTTAGTAATAATCAGAAAGCTTTTACATCTCTGGAAGCTTGGACAGATGGAGGAGAAAGAAATGTTAACATTGACAGTTAGGGAAAGGCCAGAGTGTAAGCACTGGTACCATATAGGTAGAGATATTTTTAAATCCTTGATGATGGGAAGAGTTTCAAGTGGACCTTGCATCTGTACTGGACAATGAGGAATCAGAAGATGATATCATGTATAGCTAGTCTTTCTGCCCATGAAACAACTAGTTAAAAACTGTTGATGGGGCCTGACTTGTGCTTTTAGCTTTAGGCATTCCTTACCCTGTACAGATACTCCTGTCAAGTGACCATGTTTGAGAAAGGCCCTATTCAGAATCATGGGATTGTAGGCTTTTGTCTAGTAATTATCTCAAGGTTTTCTGACATGGCTGATAGTACCACAAGGTTTTCCAGATGGTAGCTGAGCTATGATTAAAAAAAAAAATCCTCTTATGGCTTTCAGATCTCAGGTTCCTCTGTCTTTGTTTGACACTGTCCAGAACATTCATCTGTTAATTTAATTTTGCTGTTCCTTCATGCACAGCTATGTGGTAGAACAGTTGTCTCAGGAATAAACAAAATCATGCATGTCTTTGTCTTTATCAGCTACCAGGTTATTCCTCCATGATCAAGTGGTCATAATGAGTACAGGTAATGGGATTAAATTGTCTTATTTTTATTGCTTCATGGTTAGAATATACATGACATTTAGAAAACCCCCTTTTATTTCCATTGTAATCTGGAGATGGGATTTTTCTCTTCTTATTTATTCTGGAGAGCGATAGATCCCCATCCCTGTTGTCTGTGCCGATGGCACTTATTCTTGATCATTTAATAATTTATTTTCTTACCTAGCATGCCATATTCCATGTTATCAGACATTTGGCAGGACTATGGGTCTATGAAAAAGGCCAGCTATGCATAAGTTTATTCTCTTCCTTCTCATTCATTTTTCTTCATTTGCGTTTGGATTAAATTTTTCCTTATTGTAGTCAAAGTCTCCAGAATAACTGTGAGTTGTGGCTGGGAGATCTTTGCCATTACTTTTGAATGAATAACTTGTAGAACTGTTTTTCTGATTGGAGGTAGGAAAGTAAAGTAGTGATTGGGTTAACCAAGGGGATGCTTGGAGAATGGGTTTAGAGAAATGGCTTGAGGGAATGGAATTGAATTCATTAACTTTGAAATCAGTAGTATAGTAGTAGGTGCTGTTATAAATCCAGGGTAGTATAGTTAAGCAAGAACCAGACAAACAGGATAAGAACATCTGGTTAGATAGCAGTTCTTGCAGAAAAGTATCTAAGGGATGTTTTGTGTCACAATTTGAAAAGAAAGTTGTGATTGCCATGTTTTTTCAAAAAGACGGACTTTGCGCTTTGATTTATAAACTAGTTTTTATCTGCAAGATGTGTGAAGAAAGTTCCTGCTCTGTTCCAAAATGGTTAGGATTCAGCTGGAGTACTGTGTCTGGTTTGGGGCATTTCACCTAAACAAAAATGTCAGGGTTCAGAAAAAAAAGGGAAAAAAATGACAACTAAAAAGATTATTAGAAGATAGGAGCTAAAAAACAGTGTTCAAACACTGGGGTTACTTAGCTTAAAGAAATGGAGACTGAGAGGAGATGGGATTACAGTTTTCTAGTGATTAAGTGACTAGTACAAAAGAGAAAGGAGTAACTTTTTCTCCAGGTCTGTGATGAATACGGTTGAGCTATAAAGGGTTTAAAAATGCAGCAGCAAAGGTGCAAGAAACACTTTCTAATAGAAAGAACATTGAAGTACTAGAATGGATTGCCTGGAGACCACTAGAATGAAGTCTGGACAAGAGTAGCTCAGACAAATGTCAGTAAGGGATGACACCAAGAGGGTCTTGGGAACAAGGTGAACCCAATTATCTCCTGAGGGCCCTTTTGGGGCACTGTTTTCTCAGTCATTGTGGCTCTGCTGTCTTATAAAACATTGCTAGCTTTTAACATATCCCTCTAATACAGCACTGAAACATCTGAAGTTAAATAGGTATTTTAAGAGCACAACTGATTAAGTTAAATATGCATCAACACTGGATTAAAAATTGGAGTTCAAAGAATATAATCTTGAAAAGCATGATATGAGCCAAATACAAAATGCATTTCAGTGTTGAGGCTCACATAACAATTGTGTGGCATCTTCTAACTTATCTCCACATGACATACAGTATTTGCGATTTGGTTACAGATCAAAGCATTGTTTTTGCCTTTTTGAGCAGCTGAATAAAGCTCTGGTGCTGGTTTCCCAAAGACCGCAAGCAGGGTTTGAGAACTATCAATACTTTCATTGCTGATTGATGTGTTAAACAAGAGATCTGACAGGAGAGTCCTTTAATATTTGCCTTTTATTCAAGGACTTCTGACTAGCTCAATTTAATATCAACACTCAGGAAAATAATCTGTTCCTTCTCCAGATATAGAGATATTGCAGAAGAAAAACCCAGCAGACTCTGTCTTTGACCTTGAGACCCAGATGAAGTTTCTTTCTCTGATACATTTCTGTTCTGTCTCAACCAGATTTGCGTTTAAAGAAACACTGCTTTATTTGTCTTCTTTATTTAAAGTCATTGGGCATAATTGCTTATATTGCTTATTGATGAGGATGTGGCTCCAAATCTACATTTATTAACAGAATCAATAAATACTGCAAAACAGTATGATTCCTCCAAGATAGAAAGATCAGCTTTTAGTAGCTTAAAAATCTCTGCTTTTGCTATGTTAGATTTCCAGTGGCTGTAGATATTTTCTCCCTCTTGTGAGAACTGCCATTGTCCTGCATGCGAACAAAAGTCTCTGGGCTGGAGTCATCTCTGTCTTGCCCCGGGGTAGGCGAAACTGGTTTCAGTTCACAAAATGAAGCTGAAAGGGGAGAGGCAAGGCAACGCTGCTTGCTTCTGAATATGAATAACTTCTCAGACACATGCCATTTGACAGTGTACAATTGTTGGAAGGCAGAGTGTGTTAGCGGGTGGCTTGTTTATATGGGTTTTAGTGGAAAAACGTTTGTTTACAGCAGCCTCACTATAAACTCTGGAGGAACCTTGGCTGTAGCAGTCAGCCAGACCCAACAGCAGTTTGCCAGGTCATGGTAGAACAATTTCACAAAGCTGGCTAGTAGGAGAGAGATCCTTTCCATCTTCCCATTCCCCACACATGCACTGATATATGGTATTTCTTTTCTAGCCTCTTATAGATTTTTTTCACTTTTTCTGGGTTATTTCTCTGCTGAGGGGCATTGCAGGCACTGCCAGCACCTCTGTGAGTTATTTGCTTCCTGTTGTACTGTCTTCTTAACATCTCATGACACATTCATTCAGTAAATCCTTTGATCCCATTTCACCATCTCTTTGTACTGTTATATCTACTAAGACTTCCTAAGGCTTTTTTCTCTAGTAAAAAAGACGATAACTCCTTTTCTACTGGAGTCAGCTTTTTTATTTCCATAGGGCTGAAAGAATCTGCACACAGAACAGGGGCATCTGGAGGGACATGCTGGGAAGTGCCTAAAGCTGTCAGGTGGGAGTCCAGAGAAACAGTGGTGACTTGGGCTGGTGGACTCCACAGTGGGAGAAAGGTCCGATGTGCATTTAGCATAATGCACCACCTTATGGTACGTTTGGCAAGGACTTGGGTGGGTTTAGATGGAGATGCTTTCTGTTCTCTCTGTCTCCTTGGGCTGGAGAGGTGTTAGACCCACTGTCAATAAACTGAGTTACGTACAAGCAAGAAGGGGTTGAAGGGTGGATTAGTTTCATCGTGAGGTCCTAAAAAATTAGTATACTAGTAAGGAAAGGATTAGTGATGTTCTGAGCTGGGGGTTAGGGAAGCAGGTAGGAACCGAGTGGAGATTTAGGGTTGGGGGAGAGCAGGAGGAGCAGTTTCTAGACGAAAGCATATAAAACAAACAACAAAGTTTTAGCAAAACCAAAGTCTCAAGCTGAAGGCTTTAAAGAGAAATGCATGGAAGCTGGCATGGGTGTTTTTAATAGTACTTCGGGCTTTACCAAACCTGTTAACTTCAGTACAAAGTAGCAGCCGAAATGCTTTAGAACCAGATGTTTGTGATTAGAGAGGGAGTCCTTGGGCTAAAGGGTGGGGTGAGTTTGTGTACACCACTAGGTTTTGGTGAGATGGAAAGTAACTTTGGAGCCTTAGGGAAGCCCTAATGGGTCACAGGGTGGGTGGCTCCCTGTTGGGGGTTTATTATTTTTTCAGAGAAGGCACATCTCGGTTTTGAGATGGCTTAGGCTTTAGACATACGTAGGTAGCGCTGGGAGATGTAGAAAAGGTGGAGCCTGACAGATCTGTGTGAAGGCTGCTTATCTGTCTATAAAATGGGTGGATTGCTTGTTACTGCAGCACTGTTTTTAGCAAAAAAAAAAAAAAAAAAAAAAAAAAAAGTTGCTTTCACCTTATTCTTTTGAAATCTGCTACTGCACCCTTGCCTTTCACTCTGATCTTCTTGCTTGTGAGAATGACTGAATGACCTTCTCCACACAGTAAGCACGTGATCCTGGCCATTAGCTCAAGGCTCCTTGTGACTTAGCAGTGCTCTGCCTGTCACTGCCACGTGTTTAGCTCTCCCACAGTCCAAAAAAAGAACTAAAACCCCATCTTAGCTCTGCCAAAGGGTCAGCCTCCATTTTCTGCATTTCCTTACACTTCAAGCACACTTTGCCTATCATGCTTTGCAAGAGGAGCAAATCTGTCAGTCTGCAGCTCTTCCATTACCTTGAACAAGGCTCCTCAGTGAGAGGCTGAACAGTGCCTGAAGTGGATCTCTATCACAGGATCCTTGGCTTTGATCGTGTTGTATCTTTGGTTTGTACTCTGCCGTTCTCTGCAGCCAGTTCTCAGGAGGGTACTATGGGACCTATGATGTTATCCTTTCCCTGTAGTCTACCTGGGTCTAACATGTCAGGCAGCTGGGTTTAGGGAGCACATCTGCCCTGCAGGTTACACCCAGATCTTACATCCTCAGTGGCAACATCTATAAGGGTCTCAGTAAAGTGAAAATCTCACTGTGCTTTAAAAACGCTTCCGCCCTCCCACTCCACTTCATTTATTCCGTGTTTTGGTTGTCATGTTATAAACCTGGGTCATGAGCTCTTTAGTCTAGGAAATACGCTCTTATCCTCTGGCTGCAGATGTCATGAGCTCTTTAGCTTAGGAAACACACTCTTATCGTGTGGTTGGAGATTCATTTTCCTGCTGATTTTGTTCTTCGGTAGGGTGCATGGTTATCGTTTTTGTATAAAAATGATATGGTGGCAGCACTGGTTAAAAAGAGAGGAAAATTTGCTATCAATCAAATAGAAGGTGGACCAGGATTGTTTATTTAAAGTCTGCTGTTGTGATCCTTGGATATCTGCCACTTCTTATTTCCTAACACAATTGTGAAGATGTTTGAAATCCCCTCTCCCAGATAGGAACCAAACTGTCAATATGTAAGGAATCAAGACTTTTATATATTTTCCAGTGTCCCACTGGGAGCAGCTGAGTCATAAATGTTCTTGAAAGTCTCATTCTGTTTGGAGACTGCATAGCAAAATGTGGCTGACAAGTAAAATGGTGTTTCCCAAGTGATCGACCATTTGCGGATGAAGACTTGTTTAAGCAATGCTAAGTTTCTATCAACTAGAAAACCCACGTTTTGTTACAGAATACCACAAATGTATCTGTTCATGATCCTAATGCTGTAGGTAGGGTTTCCTCAGAAATGGTCTCACTCAGGCACTTATGTAGAGAAAGAAGAGCTTGCCTCTGTGACTAAGCAGCCAGATTTTGCTCCCTTCCTTGACAAATTTGCACTCGATTCATGTTCTTAAGCCCTCCATCGTCATCAACGCCCTGATCCTCTGCCTCTGTGGGAAGAGGCAGGGCCTGCATTCAGCGATTATTTTGAAGATGAATGTGTTGGGTAGTTTTGATTACTAATTTGCTATTTTAAGCCCGCATTGTACTTTGATGGCTCTTATGGGACTTTTCTCTCACAGTAAGGGACAAAGATCTAAGGGGTGCCTGTTTAATTTTTCTCATCCTGTAACAATACAAAACCTCATCTTGGCCTAAGCAGATACACATGTCACCAGCTCCATGGCAGTGTACTGAATAAAAACATTACCCTTCATACAAGCACTTGAATATTTAAGTGGACTTAAGTGAAGGGAACCAATAAATGAAATCCTTCTAGAATATGAAAGTAGTCTGCCATTGCCTCGTGCTCAGTTTAAATATAAAAAACCCTCTTAAAATATCTCCTTATAATTTTTTAATGCCTGTTTTTAAGCTCAGAACAATTAAGAGATTCCCATTTCCAAACTGGTATATATGGCAGGTTTATAGCAAAAGGCCAGTTATATGTCATCTTAGATCCAAGTATTTTTCCCACTAATCCAATTAGATTTTTGTTTTTACTTGTCTCTTCTCTTGTCTAGACCATAAGTTTACAAAGATAGGGACTATTAATTGTTCTCTATTTAAGGTACAACCATGCCTTTAAACTCAATATCTTTTTTCTTGTCGTTTATTAAAATGATCTGTATTAAAAATGATGTTTTGTAATAATGCTGTGTTTTTACTTGGAAAACATTTTGAAGCTAGATCCTAGCACTCACAAGTTGAGAAGTACTTTACTCTGTATATAGTCTATATGCAGTACTTGTTCACTAAAAACTGTCCAGTGTAAAAATTAAGTTTGCAGTTTGCTTTAATGGAATAGAGACTAATAGTAGTCTTGAAGTTATGCATGCATTAACATGCTTGGTACCTTACTACTTAGTAACTTTATGTATTAGCTGTAAGGATGTCAGTGTCCAGTCCTAAACTGGGGTCTGATGCTGAAGTTGTCTCTTGCCTGAAGTCCATCTTACAATTCTGAGTAGTCTAGATGAAGCTAGCACATTACTTAGGTTTGTCAGTACTTGGAGGATGACTCTCTGATGGCCCCAACACTTTCAACACTTTTGCATGTGCTTAATTTGGGATTACTGATGAGTTTACAATGAGGCGCATATGCAAGAGCTGGCAGGGTTTGATGTTCCTAATTTGTTGCTACTAAGAGATATTTCTTAATATACTTATTGTATTTTAATTGATTATTATTTTTTTTTCCAGTAATCAAGATGTGTTTACTACAATCAGTGAATATTTGCTAAGACTAGGACACTACATATTAGCAGAAACCGGTATGGCTGCAGGAGCTGGTAATATTTATTTTCCTACAGCCAACATATATTTCAAGAACCCCTACTACTCTCAAGGTTTCAACTCAAGCTAGTGCACCAGGGTGAACCTCAGATGCATAATTTAAGAGACACGACAAGTCTATATCTCATGGGTTGTACTTTATTATCCCAGTCTAACATGAGCATTTTTGAAAACAGCTCTTACACCATCTCAATGCCGTTTGAGTAACTTGGTGTGTGCCCTTATTTAACTAATACTTGCTTAAATACTTGTGACTTAAATTGAGAAAAAAACTGGTGTATTTTGGATTCTGGCAAAGTTTACGTTTAGAGGCATTAATGCTTCAGTCTTAGGATGAATGGGGGATTCTGTGCTATTGTTTTTGCATGTTGCTTTTTATTTTGACAGATGTAGCCACATACTATTTCCCCAGTTCTCTACCTTGTAAAGCCATCACCTCACCAGATGAAGGCCTGTACCTTGACATGACACCCACTCTGCAGAAATGTTAGGAACCATGTAGCTGAGAAATCTCTTGAATTCATATTTTGTTTTAAAAGCAGCCCTATAACTTTTACAGATGATGATGCCAGGCACAATTCTCCCCTATTGTGTTTCTTCTGTAGTCTCTGCAATGAAGTTTGAGTAATTCAACCTCTTGTCATGGGTTATGTCCTGCACTGACAGAAAGAGTGGTGATGACACAATGATTATGGTACATGATTAAATGCGGTGTGTGATGATCATCATTATTAAGGAAAAAAATAAAAAGGGGAGAAAAAGCACAACTTATTTAGATGGAGGATGCTAATGTGTCACACTGGGCAATTTGTATAGCAGTCCTATTGGTTGGGGTGTTTTGGGTCTGTAAAGGGCATTGATTATATAGGCTTTTCTTCCTTTTTTCATTCCATTTAATTTTTGCTTTTGTTGTGCAGTCTCATGCAGATTCCACCATCAAGTCCTGAACCTCAGTCCCTGTCTGAGGAGCTTCATAGAGAAGCCAGTGTCTGACATGATTTGGTTCCTGCTGTCATCTGATTTGTACACTTGGAGCAATGGGAGGGATGGGAGCTCACTGCTGCTCTGCTGTTGGCTATAGTTTTCACCTGACTGGGGAAGGTTCTGTGGGGGTAGTAGAGACCGGGGTGTTTTTACAAACTGAAGCTACAAAAAGCCTGGATGTCTCACTGGAAGGCTTCCCTGTGCTTCATCCCTCCAGCTTTCAATAAAATAATTATTTCTTTCTCTACAAGCAATTCACTTACAGACTTTGGTTTTAGGTGGTTTTGGTTTGGTTTGGTTTCGTTTTTTGTATGTTCAGGCATCTCAGTGAGAACTTAATTTTTCTTCTCTGACTTTTTTTCCTAAAAAATGTAGTTAGTGAAAATGGTTGAATTGACAATGTTAGAGAAAAAAGTTCACAGAAAAACAATACCATGGGAAAAAAAAGATGAAATCTCCATGCGATATAGCGTGATACTGCACTTGGGGTCCCAAATCTCCTTGGTTCCTTATACAGCCCCTTATGCAGGCCATAAGATTTGGTACTTTGCATCCATTAGTATATACACCTTCACAGTCACTGGGAAGAAAGGAAAGCTTTACTGTGAATTCACAGACTGGAGACAGATCTTGTGGCACACCTACAGAAGCTGTTAAACCCAGCTGTTAAACTGTTAGACTTATGGCAAGGAGAAGAGTATAATGAAGGAGGGATGTATGGTTCAGTCTTCTGGAGGTGTCTGCTGCAGTCACATGGGAAGAGTGGTGTGGAAATAAGGCAACAAGCAGTAGAGATGCCAGTGTGGGGTGAGAGGTATCCAAATGTCCCACTATGGCTCCCAGCATCCATTGCTGGGCAGGGATTTTTATGTGTGAGCATCTCAGGGAGCAGGCAGGGGAGCTGCAGGTTAAATAGGCGTTGTCTGGAGGCACTATAGGATAGCCTTCCTGCTGTTTTGGGCCTGTGCTGATTTGGGAATACATTTCATAGTGCAGACATGTCCTAAATGTGATTTTGTCACTCTAGAAATCTGCAACAGAGGAGCCTTGAATTTTAAGACTGGAGTCTCCCAAGTTCTAGACTGATGGTTTCATTAGCTGACTACTAAATCACTGACACCCACTAAATCAGTCGGCATACTCCACTGAAAAGTGCTGATTTTGGCAATGAAGATATTTTAAAAACAAAAAAGATGTTTAGAAAAGATGCCACTGCATGTCTCCTCAAGAATGACTTGGAAGCATTGGAAGGAATTAGCTACAGTTTTTTCAAAGCAGATCCATGTGTTGGTACACACCATCCTTTTAAACATCCTTAGCTTTGCTCAAACTTTTGCACTGTGTAGGGAGAAACTTTGGGTTATTTCAAAGGTTACCTGGTATGTTCTGTTTATAAAGTCCACTTACTGAATCACCAAAACTGGTTGGTTGCTTCAGGCTGATCAGATCCAGGCATTGCCACCTTATAAATATAATAAAGAGATGTTTCAGTGTGGGTCTTGGCCTTTGGGTTTATTGTATGCTAATAGTACCCCTTCTGTAAGAGCTAGGGACAAGCTAATTCTTGCTTTGTAGTGTGTTTCTGCATTTTTTAGAGGTGATGGAGTGGGTAGAATTTCAAATCATAGAAAAAATAAAACAAAGTAAATTTCCATGAAATCATAGCTTGAAAAACATAAGCGAAAAAAATTTTTTGATAATTTCTTTCCAGGTACTTCAAGGCAGATGTTGGTGAAGAGTGTGTCCAGTTGCTATCATTAATGCTATTTTTTATTATTTGTCTATGTATTCAGGGTTTTAAAGTTTTGCGTATATGATTTAGTAATATCTCTACTATTTAGTAAAATCTCTACCCTTTGTTTTTAATGGCTCTGTGATCATCTGTGATCTAGTTTTTCCAGACTGAAACTTCAGCCTCCATGATAAAGTCCTGTGTGACTGCCAGATTTCTGTGGACTATGGAGCACTTAACACTGACTGTCTGGATTTATCCTAGTTGTTTAAACCAGTGCTGTCCTCTGCATCCTCTGAGAGACAATGGTGCCGTGCTGCCATGAGGTGCTTCTGCAGCTGCTGGGGGGAGATGGTAAGAAGGTGATGGAGAGAAGTCCTCCACCTCAGCCTCCCCATCCAGCCTCCTGGTGCTGGGCTGCTGAGCTGAGACCACTCATGGTGATCTGTGCATTGCAGTGTGTACACTCTTAATTTTCTAAATATACAGAACTAAATATTTACTGCATTGCTCAGTGCATAAACCATGGCTATGTACGCTCTGGCCCTCCTTCCATTACCCTTCTGTGATATGTCATCATCTCTGGTAAACATGTAGCATCCAAAATGACGGGCACAGATTTTCACTTTACTATTAGTAGACAGATGCTTTCTAGAGCAATGAAGAGATTTCTTTATTCTTCACACTCTTCATTATTTATTTTCAGTGTATTCTTACTGATATATAGATATATTTTTGGTGGCCATGTTGTGGAATTTATTTTTAAAATAATATGGAAAAGAAACCCTTTTGATAAGAGTTAGTCTTGTGGTTTCAGCATCTAAAATGTTCTCTAAAACGTATCACAGGTCAGCTTCATTTCATTGCAGTGCTTACTTTGGGCACGTTGGTTGTTGCAATGGTAACTCATGCCACTGCACTGTGAAATCCTGGGAAAAAAATGAGTGAACTCTTTCCAGCAGGAGATGACTTGGTCAAATATATTGTATTTATAAGAAAAAGCAACATTTTAGTTAAAAGTTGAAGTTAAAAATCAGAAAATTGCACATGCTTCAAGGAAATTCTTTCATAGGGGCCAGGTTTTAGGAATTTTATATAAACAACTAGGACATTTACAGTAAAACCAGTAAAATATGAAGTCTTTTTAACTGTACCAGGGTAGAATATGATATCCGACAGGAATGCATTTGTCTGAAACCTCCACCATGAACAAGAAGACAAAGTAAGAGCTGTGGTATACATGTTTATACAGCAAACTTAGAGAAGGGCTGTGCTTATCGTGCAGAGGACAAATTAGTATGGCTGAGCTGGAGGAATTAGCTGGGGTTTCCATCTTCTGCTGAACTCTGCATTTTTATTGATTAAGTTTTAAATGCGAAGTTTTTATTTCAATGTAGTTATAATTCTTTGCTTATTTTATGTGAATCCCTTTCTTCTGTCATGCTTAGCAGAGCAATAGCATGAAAAAGAGCAAGTTTTCTCCACAGGGCACAGACCAAACTGGTAATAAAGTCCTAGCTAATTTTTATTTGCTTTTTGGCAATTAAGAGGGCAGTCTTGTTTTTCTTGTGTTTTTCTGGTGTCTGCACAAAGTCCAGTGATGGCAGGTACTGCATGAAATGCATGCACCAAGAAACATTTTTTTTTATTTCAATGTAGTTCCTCTATATTCTGGAGCAAACATTCAGCTCTCTTTCCTAAACCGCATTTAAAAAAAAAAAAAATCCCCTCAAACCACCCCAAACAAAAGAAGTTTTCTTTCTCAGAAGAGCATCTGTTATTTAGCAACATCTGAATTTCCATAAATAATCCCAGATTTCTCCTGCAAAAAGATATAAACAATTGTTCCATGCTTTTAAGCCTCTTCCAGCTTTGCTGCCTCGCCATGAGGAGAACATGAGAGAAGGTGTTGGTGGGTAGGTCTGCAGTGGGACCTACGTCAGAGCAGAGGTGGGGCAGGGCAGAGGTGGCTGTTGGTCTCCTGTGGCATGGTAAAACTATTTTTCTCTATGGAAAAACTTCACCAGAGGGGATTTCTGAGGTTGCTGGGTGTTTTGAGCAGCCAGCCTGCCACATGGACTCATGATCCTGCCTGGCTTGGCCATGGGCTGGAGAGGGTAATGCTGGATGGGGATGGGGGATGCCGCTCTTCCCCTGACCTGAGACATGATATTTGATGTCCTCAGTGGGGGTCCACCACAAAGCTACTCAGGGCAACTGACAGCAAACACTAATTTATCCTGAAGTTAAGGGCTGGGTGGAATGGCCAGTGGAGGCTGTATGAAAATCTTATCATATCTATGAAACTCTTGCTGTTGAAGTCCAAGCCCTATGAGGGAAATGTGTACAGAGAATGGCGTTCACTTTGCATCCTAATGTGGTAGAGCAATGTCATTTCACTCTCAGCTCCTGAAGTTTATTTGACTTGAATTCAACAGAAGCTTAGAAATGTATTTATACTGCTGCTTTGATTTTTTTCTGTTATCTTAAATAACTTTATATAGTGCCTCTTGGTAGTTTCTTTTTCTTTAAAATTTAATGACAATGAAATAATGGGTGTGATATGCAAAAAGAAGAAAAGAATATCTTAAACAGAGTAGTTTAGCTCCCTTGAATAGTCTTCATCTGCTTTTAAAATATATGTACCCATACATAAATTAAATAAAAATTATAAATTAATGTAAACTGAAGTTACCCAGTCTCAGCAAGGAAGTTTTGACTTTCTATGCTACCCTTTGTTCTCACCAATGTGGCTGACTGCTCAGAAAAATTAATTATTTTGCACTGGTACCTGAAATGCATCTGTGAATAGGACCCCTAGTCTCCTGTTAGCCAGACCAGCTTTATATCTCTTGGGTCCTGCTGCTTGTCTAAATATTTCTCTTTAATCTGAAGAACCTCTTTTTCTAGAGGAAGAGATTTCTGGGAGGTATCCCAGGAGTTACTGGTGCTCCACTGAGCTTGGAGTGCATGCAGTGCGGAGGATCATCAGGAGTGGGTGAGGAGTTTTCTGATGCTGTGAGTTAAGATAGAAGGAAAAGATTACGAAGCCTTCCTTTACTCCAGGCCTTGAGCAACAATATTTCTCATTCTGCACCATCCCAGAGGATGGTGGAATGTGGTCCAGTGGCTGTCCTTCCACTCCTGTTGTAAAAGCTTACCAGGAAGTAGTTTGCTAAGCAAAGTATTGTTTCTCTGAAAACTGACATACTGTTAGAAACAATATTATTTTAAAACACGGGCCACTTCACTGTTGCTTAGTTCTTTCTTTTCTCCTCTGCCCTAACCCCCAAAAGTGAATATGATCTTAAAGATAAGCACTGTCTATCTTCAGCAGCCCCTGTGGCTTTAGTCTGTTTATTTGGATCTTTGCATGACATCAGTTGCTGAGGTTTTGTTGTGCTTTATCAATGTATGAAATGAAATTCAAGATTTTGGCTTGGACATGTGAATGGCCTGAGATCTAATTAGCAGAGAGATTGTCTTTTTCTCCTCCATGATGCTGCTGTCATGAGAACCAGCAGAGATGACCAAGCAAGTGCCCTTTCCACAGATAGGAAGTCTTCTGGCTGTTTGTCAACTTCCCCACTGAGTTTTATAACCTTCCTAGTGAGCTTCAAAGTCTTATTCTTTCTCAGGGCCCCACAGAGGGGCATGGCTGGCTGTTATCTTCACTGGGCTTCAGATCAGGAACCATACCCAGAGTTTTCTTCTTGGTGGTGAAAGCTGTGAAGTTTTGTTGTGATGCAAAAGATGTATAGAACGAGTCTGAATCAAATGTCTCATGTACAGTGTCTAAAGCTCTAAAGAGATAGATGTGGTTAATGTGGGCGCTTGAACATAGGAGATGTACGAGTGTACCTGTGCCAATGTCTTCCTCTGAACGTCTTGCAAGAGGGGCAATGCATCAAAGTTGTACGAATATACAGGTTTCCTCTCTATTAAGAGGAAAAAGAAAAGATGAGTGGAAGATTGTCCATGACCACCCCAGTCCTGCTAGTTCTTCCAGATGGCTGAGCTTTGGTGAGCCATAGGGACTGACCCTGTTTCCTGAAAGATAAATCCTGGCACATGTGTGGGTACAAGCTGAATGATCTTTTATCAGCAGAAGTGCTGCAGCTGGCGGCTTGTGCACTGAAACAGCTCAAGCTCTGGTAGACCTCCACTACCTGGAGTATTGGGGCTTTCACGTAGCATGTGCGAGTCTCCCCGATGGGCTTCCAAACATGGAGTGCCCATTGGATGTGCTAGCATCAGTGCTTTCTTGGGCAAGAGGCTTGGGGCAGAAAATGTGCCTGTGAATCCTCACTTTGCAACCAGTGCTGTCAGCTGTCCCTCTTTGGGTACAGGCATGTGAGTAAAAGTTGAGTGAGCTGGAGGGCATTAAGGGACTGCTGGCTGCTGTGCAGAGGACAGGATACTGTGCAGCTGGAAGGGAGGAAACCATAATGCAGAGGGAAGGGATGGAGGTGGATTATGGCACTAAACCACACTGAACTCAAATCCTCAAGAGCCGGCTTGGCTGTAGCAAAGATGTATCTTAATCTTTGTCCAATACTAGAGCCCACCCAGAACACTATTTCATGAGGTTTGAAAATGTTCCACTGGTTTATCACGAATGAAAAAAAAATCTGTTCTGCTCAAGCACACCCTCTTCTTACAGAACATATATGCTATTAATTTATGCTGATGAGGGAAAATATTTTTCTATTTTGCTTTGAAAACAAATGCTGAGATTGTGTGATAGAGGTCCTTTTCGTTGCTGTAACTTTCCAACCGATAACAGAAATTGTGATAAGCTTTCTGGGAGACTCTTTTCTGAAGAGCCTATATTTTCTTTTCTTGCCCTCCCCAAAGCAAAGCAGCACAGACTTTGTTTGCTTGGCTAGGATTCTGCTCAGCTTTTAACTTTTTATGGCATTTACATGAATTCTGCACTTGTGAGTTTCATTCACACAGTTTAAGAGCCCCAAGGAGAGGTGGAGGGGTATGTCCATCCACTGTTCAGCTTCTGAACACAGGAACAGTCCTTTACTATCTGTCATGTAGTTTGGAAAACATTAATATCCTCATATAGTCTAACATGCCTTGTATAGCTAAACCCTGCTCTGCTTCTGCTCCTTGAATTTAGAACAGCCCGCTTCTGAGAAGAAAACTGATGTCAGAGGAAAGGGTGATGGGGTAGGATGAGATCCTACCAAAGCTGCTTAGCTTGTGCAGCAGGAGGCCTGGAGATAGTCTTGACTGCAGGTCTGAAGAAGGTCCTGTGCAGCCCAGCCCTGTCAAAAGCCTGTCAGAGTTTGTGACACTGCTGCTAAGGAACAGGCTGACCAGCTGTAGTTGGTGTGCAGTTGCAAAGCCTAACCCAGTGCTGTGTCTTGCAGTGGAGACAAAAATATGTAAGACATCTGTGTCAAAAAAATTCCCCAACGGGAATTCTTCCATTACTGTCTGTGACTGAAATGGCACTGGCAAAAATCACAGCCGGATTGGGATACGTGTGCGGGATTGTGTCAGTCTGGGTTGGATATACCTCAGTCCTGTTCTCGGTGGATGCAAATTCTGTAGCAGCTTCACAGCAGTTTTGTGGAGCAAATATTTAGAAATAGAGTTGCTTTAAGTTCTCTGAGGTGCTGCTAAATCTTGTGTTGCAAAAGTTTGCTGTTTACCAAAATCCAGAGTGACTTTAAAGCTCCCAGGAGTTCTCACGCCTTTTCTGCAATGAAGATCTTTGCAGGCAGAGATGCCTACTGAATTTCTGCCAAGAACAACTTTCCTACCTCCAGTACATGTGCAGCAGAGAGGAGAGGGCACCTGGCCCTATGATGGTCCTGCCTCTGGCTGAGGTACCAGCAGGGTTGTGCTCATTTATCTCTAGTGCACGCGAGAGCAATGAAAGGAAATATCTGAGGGTCTTGTATCTGGCCTCTGTTTGCCTTCTAGGCAAATAACAGGTTCAAGGGGGAACAAACCCTCCTTTCCTTACAGACAGTACCCCATTTCCCACATAGTCCACTTCCTACACATCCACTGTTGGGCTTATCATTCCAGGCTTTGCACAGCAGGAAAAAGGAGCATACATACAACCACTCGCACATGCTCAGAGCTGGCATTGCTGTAGAGGCAGGCTCCATGCAGGGCTCAGAAGTTCATATTACTGAACATGGTTGAAGTCTCTGGTTAAGGCTGTGGCACAGGGAGACCCCATGTGTTTCCACTCTTTCTGTTTGGTGAGGATGGCTGCATGGGTTGCATCCTGGGCTCTGTAATGAACAGTTTGTTTTTCTTTCTCTTTACATGCAGTCCATTTTCCAGAAGGAGTTTCTGTTTCTCTCTGGCAGCACTGAAGCAGTTACTAAGAGCCAGTGCCTTGACTGCTCTACTCCTGTGATTCCAAAGGCTTAGCAGTCCACAGTAGAGTGATTGAGTGTTTGGCAGTAAACACAGAAGCTACTAGTGAAAGAGCAAGATGATGAACTCTTTTGTCTACCACAAATATGGGTGATTACTGAGCAGTGAACTAGTACTGAAGCAGCAAGTTTCAGGATTTCTCAGAGCTCAGAAGAACCTTTGGTGTGAGTAATGACCACATTTACGCAAGTATTGCAGCTTGTTGCACCTTCTGGGCAAAAAGATGTGGTTGTGCCTAATGATTTCAGAGCCGTTTCTAAATGTTAGAGGTATTAAAATTCTGGCAAACACTCAGCTTAGTGATTGTAAGTCTTCTTCAAAATGGTGTACAAAAAAGTAAAGAACGATAGACAATTTGCTGTCTTTTGTGCAGAGGAGGTGGGAGAGCAGCTGAATATATTATCCTGTTTCTCCACGTGATCGAGCTCAGAGCTGAGGCATGTTGCTACAACTCAGTGCTTCCACAGGGAAGAAAGCATCTGAGCAGAGAGATTTCTGTTCCTGTATGTGTGGCCCAGTACAGATGCCCTTTGTGACTGTGGAGTCTGACCAAGGGCAGCGCAAGGGGTCCATCTCTACACCAGTCAGAGCAGCAACCACCCTCAGCACATACTAAATGCCATTGCAATTACATGTGACTGCATCTCGGTTATGTGATGTGGGAGTGAATGGGCTCCTCCAGGAAGTGCTAATATATGGATTACAGTCTCCCTACAACATTGAGTCCCACATTGATCTCCCAGGTAAATTGGTGCTTGATCTCTCATGTAGGAACACTATGGTCAGTCTGATGTCTGGTCGCTGTGTCCCCAGGTTTTATTATAATATCATAACCCAATGGCATGGGGTCATTACAAGAAAGGGTTCATAACTGTTTTGTACCTGTGTTGCTTGCACCTGTGCAGACTGGATTTAGAAGGCTGACAGGCACCCTGTGTACGCCATCTGCGCACCCTCTGTCCCTGAGAATGACTGCACAGTGTGAATAACCCTGGTAGAGAATTGGGCCTGATTTGTGTTTGATTCTGTTACCATAAATTCCATGAATTATCAAAGCACAAGAGAAGAAGTGATGCCTAGATTTGGCTGGATTTAGCCACTAGATTTGGAGCTGGAGTAAGACCTTTGAAAACCCAGACAATCTATCCCAGTCCCTGATACCTCCCATTGTAAGTAAACATGTTGATTCTGTCTGCTGATAAAGTTTCTTCAAATCTGGGATATCTTTTGGCTGCATCTCTGCCTCCGCTGGAAATAACGCATCCTCCATTCTTCCTCTCCGCCTCGCTCAAATTCTTCAGTTGCAGCAGGGCAAGCATCCAACTCCTTTTCTGAGCATCTCTTGTCTGAGGCTCCATACAGATGCTTCAGGAGAGAGGCCTGATCAAAGCAGACAGTGCTGCAGTTCAGCTGTTTACAGGGAGCTGTGAAACTGTCCTGTACCTCCTGGAAAACACTGCAGCTCTCCATCAGGCCACTTTGATATCAGCTGCCTGGACAACCTCACCAATGATGCAGTCGTCCCTGCATCCAGGGTGGCACAAGACAGAAAGACATAAACACAAACATTTGGTTGGCAGTGTGAGGTGGAAAGGATTTAATTTTCTCTGTGACAGGTCTGATTTTTGAACTCTTTCTGTGATATTATTTACCCTTCCTGCTTTTCTTCTTTTTTTTTTTTAACTACAGCAAGTTGACGACCTTACTCAGCATTTCCTTGGCTGAATGATACATATAATTTGATGAAGAATGTAGCAGCAATAGTAATTATGTGCTCTACGAGAGAACTTTTGCAGCTTGTGTTTAGTAAAGATTATATTTATCAGAAAAATGCCACATTGTCTATTGTAGCCTATAAACTCTTGAGCATTTTGAACTGTTACCTGCATACAGTGCTGACAGTTTTCTGAAAGGCTTAATATAAAACTGTTCAGCCAACTAAAGTGAGATGCACTTGTCCACACTGTAACCCATACATATGTCACTCATACTTTTCATTCTACTATATATCTCCTAATCTACAATCACTGCTACACTCAATTTTATTTCAGACAGCTTTAACAGTGCATTGAGTAGTAGAGTCTGACAGTAGGCTTACAAGAAGCTCCCCATCCCCAAAACTGCATTACCACAAGTAGCTTACAATGATCATGTTATTGGCAGGGTGAGCAGAGACATCCAGACAGCTCAAAGCCTGATTGTGCGACTGTTCAAGCCAGACCTGGTGGCTGGTGCTGAGATGGGCATTTTGCTGATTGGATACTCCCTGCATTGCAAGGATACTATGGCTTGGCACCTCTGTTGCCCTGCTATTGTTTTAGATAGACAGAATGCTCCATGCTCTGGGCTTGCAAACCTGGCTACCTGCGTATATACTGAATTAACACATATGTGCCCAAGTAATTGATGATGACTGTGTTTTTTGTTTTTTTTTAATGGGAATCCAAAATTACAGATGCTTTCTCAGATGCTAAACTGTTGCTCCACATAATGAATGGGACTGATGGTGCCATTTCAGCATGTCTGATGTATGACATGCAGGAGGCAAGCAGCTAGAATCCCAGGTTCTTACCACAACCCCATGTAGGCTGTGTGACTGTCCTGGACCTGCCAGGTGTGATAGGAGATTGGGTGAACATGCTTCACCAGGGGAGCTCAACATAGACAAAAAAAGTGACAAGATCACCACAAATGTGTAAATTTCCATTTTTTTCCGAGTGACTTGGTGAAAATTCTGAGTTACTTGATGAAAATTAGTTCCTCTTTTGTCTCAACCAACTTATTCATTCCTCCTATTTGGGCTGGAGATGTTCCAGATAAGGTGTTTGTGTGTCTTACTTGGTTGTGATTTATCCTCATGTCACACTGATAACCTGAAGTTGGAGTTTTTGTAAAAGGCAAGGTGTTTTTCCTCATAATTTAGAAAAAAGGAGTTGAAAAATACTTTTGAATTTTTCATCAGAAATGAAAAAGAAATTCAAGACCCAACTGTGATTATTTTGCTTCCCTTCCAGCTTTCTGTTATGAAACACATTTACTATTTGTGAACTGCTCTGGTAAAGGGCAAGTCATGTAGTTCCTGAAGAAGGATGATCTCAGGATATGAAAGACTCTAAAGTGAAGCCAGATGAAAAATAAAGACTTGGAGGATTTGCTTTTATATTTCTCTCCAACTTGCCAGTGTTTATGGAATATGCCTAGGTGCTGCTCATGCCTGTGTGTTTTCTGAATCAGGGCCACAGCAGAAGTAGCAAACTTGCAACAGAAATCTTGCCTAAGCATATAGGTGATTACACGACATATTAGAAATATTTAGGCAGATTTTGAGCTTTATGCCAATGTTTTCTTCCTCTGTATTTTTTTAAATATTACCACAACCCCGATTAAAAATACCAGGGTCACAGATGATCGTCTATCAGTTACACCTACTGCTACTAGCACTTCTGCTCACTTTGCATTTTGTTGAGTATTGGGAAATGCACCGCTGCTTCTCCAAGTGAGAAACTTTGCTGGTATATCGGAAAGTTTTGTGTGTGTATGAGATGGATATTGCTGAATGTGGCCTATGGGTTATATAACACAGCAGATCTCTTGACTTAAACCTGGTCTCTAGGTAACTTTGAAGAACCAATGAACTACATTGCTATCCCTCTTTTTGCTGGAAGTGCTGGGACTTTAGAAAGTTGGAGTGTTCCTATATTGCCAATATTAACACAGTTCTATTTTTCTCATGTAACTTCATGTCAAAATGATAAGTTTGGAGATGATAAAGTAGTTACAAATTTTTATATAATTCCCTTTATATTATCTACGGTTCTCCAACATTCTGTCAGCTGCAAGTATGTGCAGGTGATACTGGTTTTTAGCACAAGACCATCTTGTAGCAACACATGCCTCTATAACTCCACAGATCAATTATGGTGCTTTTTTCATAGCAGTATTTCTGCAGATCTCCTCAGGCTCAGAGGGCAGCAGGAGTGTTTGCTTTCCAGCTTTAATCTGCTGCACTCAAATGACACTCAGCCTATGTTCTTTATACTGTATGCCTATAAAGTGTCAGTTTGGTTTTAAACTAGTGGTGTTAATTTGAGATTTTGGTTGTATTGGATGCTTCCTCCTTTGGCTGTTGCCTTCACAAATATTACAGGAAAATAGAGTTTTCATTATCATGTATTGACTCAAGGGGTGACAGGACCTTTGTTGCTAGATGAAACATGCTCTAGAAATTTGTGTGATTCTCTTTTATAAGTATTAATGTTGTGGAGTTTGGGGGTTTTGGGGTAATTTTCCAGACCTGTTTAGTTTGACAGGTGTTGGGCTTTTTATTTTTCTTCTTTTTTTCCCTTCACCCATTTTCTGTGATCTTTTTCCACTCAGATATTTATATCCCTATCCAGGAAATCAAAGTCCATGCGCACATCACTTTCTGCTCAGGAAGCTTCTTAAAAATAGCAAGCAGGTGCCTAGATCCTGCTGAGGTCTCAATAACCTACTGTCATGTTTAAGCTTTTGTTTGTGTGTGTTCTTAAACAGTAATGTAATTTAATTTAATTTTTCTGAGAGAACTCCACTTCCATTAATAAATCATTTTATTTGGTAGATCAATTCACATATCCTTTGGTGGATGATGAAGTGGCATTATACATGACTGGTGAGATCTGAAACTTTTTGCTCTGTTTTACTGCTTTTGTCAGTACTAAGTAAATGAAACAGCCAGGTCCTGGACACCGAGAGAAGTGCCTGGTGGTGGAGGGGAACTGGCATAGCACAGTTCACATCTATGCAGCTCATCTCTTCTCCCACTAAAGCAGGATGGTCCTGTCCCTACTGCTTATTGTAGTCATCCCTGGCTCACTGCAATTTCCAAAATGATGTGGAAAATTGCCTCTGGGAGGGTTGGCTGGGTTGGGTCCTGTTATTACATCCACACTGGAGCAAGGGATTGCAAGAGTGGTGGATGACCCTCTGGGTGGGAGTATTTGGTGTCTGAGTTGGAGGAAATGTTGGATTCTGGATCCTAAGGCAGGTTATTCAACCTTCAGTACAAGACATTTGTGTGTTTAGAAGGTTTTTTAAAAAATCCAGCTCTAAATCTTGTAGTCTTAGTTAACTTTGTTAGAGTATTATTTACATGAATAAAATACTGAACTCACACTGAGCAAAATCTAATTAAAAGCATTAGAAGATTTTTTATAAGCATTATAAGAAAGAGATGAGTGAAGATAAATTTACAATTACTGTGTTGCCATGCTAGTTTCACAGTCCCATTCATCCTGCTATTGCCTACTTAGACAGTATTTCAGCATAAATAAAAGGCTCTGCAGTTTGACTAAACTTGCTTGGCCCACCCTGTCTAAGGCATGAGTATCGTAGTGCAAAGGATGCAGACATGCTACTGCATGTCTGCAGAGGGATAAGGCTTGTGTTGTGCAAAAGAAAGCAAATAACAACTTGCTTCTGATTGTAAACTGGAGCAGCTGTGGACTGCAGCAGCCATCTAGCCAGTTTAACTGGTTACATGCAGTGGGTCCATGTGGTAGCATTCAGCATGAAATCCCACGCCTGACTTTCTTAGTAGGCTTTAGGAGGTAATGTTTGTGAGCTGGGGAAAAGATGAGGTAGGATCCGGAGGCAAAGCTGCAAGTATACCAGGCAAAATAGAAGTGAGATGGAGATTGGCTAACACCTTTTGTACGCAATTTAACATTAGATTTCAAGAAAGCTGTTTGTGCCATGTTTTGAGAGACTGACCTGTCTGCTTCACCCCAGTTGGGGGTGAGGGTGCCATCCTGCGTACCGGGGCTTTGCAGGAGCAAGGCCCCTGACTACAGCGGGCTTCAACTGCCAGGGCTGTGGCGTGGAGCTGCAGGGAGGGGAGCAGGGGCTGACCCAAGTTGTGAGTGAGAGAGGGGCTCAGCTGCAGTGTTGTTGACAGTATTCCCTTCTCTCTGTGCTTCATCCAGATATCTCACTTATTTGGGGATATGGATATTGTCTACATTGTATAAATGGTTAGCTTGTGTGTGTGAATAAATGTGGAGAAGACAGCTTATGAGCTGGGTAAAGCAGGGTTTGGAGGTGGCTGTGGAGAGTGGGGGGTTGCACAGTGACACTGGCCTTATCCTGTTCCCTGACACAGTCATTTTGGGTTGTTAATGGAGGGCTACAGGCACTCTTCAGTGGCTGACAGCTATGACCCAGGAGTCCGGCCCAATGGTGGCTCTGTACATGGTGTCTGTCAGTAAGAAACCAGGGTGCTCATCACTTGCTAAGTATACTGGTCATGGTGTCATTTGCATGTTCATATTCACATTTACCACTGCCTGATGGGGGAAAAAATTGAAATAAATCTCACACATTTTATTTTAAACCTGAACTGCTAAATGACATCTGATGTTCTGGGGTATTTGTCCAATAGGATGTAAAAGTGACTGGTCACCTCTGGCCTCTTTATAGTCACTGAGAGCTTTTGGAGGGAGGTGAGCGTGTACCTGGAGAAAGGCTGGATGGCTTGATAAGCATTCCCTCTGAGAGCTGCAAAATAGGGCAGAGTGTGAGTAGCAGCTCTGGGCCACCGAGGGCCAGGAGTAGAGTGCTGGCACACATGGTCTGTAAGTCAGCAGTGTCAGAACTGAGGTGTCCTCTCACTGTAACTTGTGCTCAGTGTCAGGGCAGAAAGACCCTGAAATATCTTGCTGTGGAAAGGCAGGACCTTGCCACAGATGCCTGCTGGGGATTAACAAATGGGTGCTCCTTACAAGGAGCGACTTTTGAAAGGTGTCTCTCCCCCGACTCCATTGATCCAGTTCTGCTTCACTGGCCACTGAGGGATCAAGAGGAGAAGCAGGAGCACAAGGGGGAAATGCAGACACCTTTTCCTATGGGCAGTGATTTAATGCATGAAAACCCAACTGATACCCCTTCCCTGTGGCACCAGGGAAAGCTTCTCTCATGACTTCCCGACTTCCTCTACCCAAAAACTTTTTTGGCTCCATTATATTAACCAAGCATTGATAATGTCTGAGCCAGAAGTAGGGCAGGGAGTTTTCTAGAAAAAGTGGGAAACTCTAATGTGATTATTGCTTGTGTGAAGTGTGAGCTGTCTCAAGGAGGGGGAGGCAGGAGGGCATGAACAGCAGCAATATGGTCTTTAGCAGGTGTCAGGGAGAGCACAATCTAATGAGAATCATAGAAACACTTGAAAGCTTTTTAACTCCATACAGGATTTTCAGGAGCTGTTGATAGGAAACAGTAGTGACCCAACTGACAGTTAAAGAGATGAAAGGAAGCTCTACGGATTAAATAAGATTTAGGAAATAAAAGGATTAGTGCTAGACAAAAGCTAGATTTAGGGGTTTATTTAACCAGTGCAGTGTGGCATGATGGGATGTGGGGTATCAGAAAGGAGATGAAAGACAAAATAAAAAGGCGAATGTGGGAGGTAGTAGGCAGGCGAGGAATCAGCAGAACATCTCCAAAAACCCTTCACAAATCTTCTTATAATTGAAAATGGCACAAAAAAAAGGGAGTAGTTTTCATTAGCAATCCCAGCTTCTTTACATAGTAACAAGAAGTGTTACAATGAAGAGAAATCTTCTGTGATGGGGCTGTCAACTCAAATCCCTGCCACAGGAGAGAGAAGCCTACGTTGTCAGCCTACTTGCATTTACAGATTAGATGTCTGATGAGGTAAAATCAGATTTATGTAAAACTATTACTCTATTAGATTATAATTCATTGTGCTCTCAAGTAGGGGCTGCTGAAAGACTGTGCTTGTTTATGAGATCTCCATTTGGAAGTTTCTAGTGAAGTTGATGGTAGTCATAGAAATTAGGGATATGTATGTGTTGGTGGAACCACGAACATAAGAACTCCAGGCAACATCTGTCACAGGAACGTTTCATCTTGTAGCTGAAAAAACAGGTTTCCAGAGTTCAACTTCTCAGCTTCTGGCTGAATCATCTATAGATGACCATTTGTACTATTAGGGAGGTATAGAAAAAAAGGATACAGTAAAGAATTTGGCTATGAATGGATTTGTTGTTCACTTAGCAACTCCTCCAAAGTCTGCTGAAAACAGTAGCTACTAGCAGGTTTGGCTCAGACCTTAAGACAGCATAGTCAGGTAACTGTGGATGCTCTTGGCTTCTTGCAAGTGCTACGTGGAGAAAACACTACCTCCTCTGTTCCAAAGATCCTATTACTCCAAATCGTAGGATAGTTATGGACTTATCTAGTGTGTTAGAGGCTATCAGAGTAAGAAAAAAATGCACCTTCTTTTCCCCCCCTTCAAGTCTCCAAATAAGTTTGGTTCAATTTCTTGTCTTGGTGTGAAATAAAGTGTATTTTGTGGCCTCATTTTACCAATAGGAAAATTTTTTATAATCATAGATAGTTATGACTGGATTAGGAAGGTTTATAATGCCTGGTGGATGTTCAAATTAAAGTAATTCAGATTATTTCTGCCAGTGTTTCTGGAAAACTGTTAGCATAGAAATGCTTCTCCAGACAATATTTTATTTTCACTTGCTCTGTTATCATGCAGGAATGCTAACAGGGTTAGCAAATAGATAATAGAGTTAATGAAAAAATTAAAAAGCTAAGAAATGCCTTTTTTTTTTGTTTCTTGGGAACCTTTTATATGGTACTTTGTGGTTTGGTCCCTAGGATGGCCCAGATTATTTTTTTCACTAAACTCTGACTGGAATAAAAAATGTAGAGATAAATAATAGATTTAAATTTTACTTTTGATTGCTTTGTGTCTTTTATACTGCTCTCCGTAAAGAGATGTGTTTTCCAGTTGGTAGGCTTTGGATGGAAATGGAAGCTGGACTATAAATTTACAGAGTGCCTAAGATAGACATTATTTGTTTAGTAAAGTGACCTTCAATATACCGACTAAATAAGAAAATCTTAATATTTTTTCATCTAAATTGCCCCTTTCATTTATTTTATTATTGGTTTTGTTCAGTTGAATGAGAACAGCTAGAAGTTATTTTTCTTAATAAGTTGGTCACCACATTATTAATATAAAAGTAATATGGTCCCCATGCCGACATGACTTTCAAAGGTACTTAGATGTCTGCTTGGATTTTCCAAAACACCTGTCTGGATGAAGTGTCTAACAACTCATGATGTCAAGGAGCAGAAGTCAGCATCTGTAAGTGCTTAAGTACCCTTGAAATTGGGGTTTTCAAAGTTCGCTTTAAATAACTTGCCTGCAGCCCTGGACTCATTGACTGTGTCTTCCCACTTCCAAGAAAATGCAGTCAAGTCCAAGGGGCAGAAATGTCACTCTTTGGACCACCCCGCAATATAAGTCCCTCCTGGCTTCTGAGTTCTGCAGCCTTGATCATGCCGTGTCCTTGCTTTTGAGGGCTTGAATTTGCAGCCCAAACAAATGTCCTGTAACAGCAGGATTTGTTCGTGTGCATTTCAGGAGGAGAGCGGGTTTTCTGGTTTCGTTGATTTATTTCCACCTCTCTTTTTAAAAAATCCTGTGGCAGGACACCCAGGTGACATCCAGGAGACACTTGTGGAATTCCTTTTGCCTCCAGACCTTCCTTTCGCAGAGTGGATAAGTTGGCTAAGTTTAAGCAGGTTTTCATGAGCATAGTAAATGACAGGAATTTCTGATTATTTCAAATCTTCCCCGTTCAGAGTTTCACATCCTTCTTCCAGGGCTTGGGAATGGTACCACAGGTATCTGCCTGTCTAAAGGAGATCACTATTAACTTCACAATGGCCAGTTTTCCAGTGGGTATGTTGGTTACCACTGGGGTTTCTGTTTGGCTTTGAATCATTTTTTTTTTTTTTTTTTTTTTTTCTGGATGAGCAAAATTTGGAAAATGTGTTTTAAAAAAGAGAATATTAGGGTACAATAATTTTGGACATCATATTAAACAGTGCCACTATACTGCCTATAGATAGTACATGGATGATTGTTTTAACCACTTCTTCAGAACATCCTGGAACACTAATTTTGTATAAATGCATGTTTATGTTAATTTATTCCTAACTTTGAAAAGGTTCCATCATACTTTCCTTTCAAATTACACTTAATTTGAGTGTGCTTCTGCACAGCTCCTCTCATTTTTGTCTCCTTTTCCATTAGAGTGGAAGAAATGCTGAAATATTGTTGTGGTGGACTTGAAATTCCTCAACCAGAACACACCAAAGGTTTCTTTTTGTTCTGAGGCACAACAGAATATTTTTCTGTTGTCCAAATATGTCTCTGGGGACAGCCTTCACATGTAAACAACTTTTGCTTATTAGCAACAGGGGCTTACCTGGCAGTTCCTTCTCTCTGTGTCCTCCTACCAGCTCCCCTGATCCACCACTGTTGCTAATGTAGTCTTGAAGGAGCTCACGCCCCTCTCAAGACACTAACTAGTATCTTTCTTTCAGCCCCAAAATGAAATTGGCAGAGCAAGCAACAGACTGTTCCATGCTAATCACATATTATAAATAGCCACAAAATAAGATGTCTAAGAAAAATGCATGTGTTTTTTCTTATCTCTGGTTTATTCATTCTCCAAACACACTTTTTCTCCAGGTGATACATGTGGTTTAAACTTAGAAAACTTTTGATGTCAGCTTGGGAAACTATAGGACATAAACTATATGACTTCAGACTTGATGATCTTAAAGGTCTTTTCCAACCTAAACGATTCTATGATTCTATGATTTTATTCCTGCCTGGTTTCGCTAGTAGATATTATATATGATTTTTTTTTCTTTTTTTTTTTTTTTTTCTGTGTTCCACTGTGGTAAGAAGCAGTGAGGTGGAATGCTGAAATCCCAGCTCAGATGGGCTGGCTCTCTATGTAAAGGCATCAGATGAAGCTTGTTGAACTCAGACCCTCTCTTACATGAGGTCATTGTGTTAATTGTCTCAGGCCTCTGGTCAGCTTTGATGTGAGCTGCAATATTTCTATGATCTCAGCCTAGGGATAAGCTGGTGGCCCCATACTCAGCAGTGGTTAAACAGGAATATAAACAAAGTGGAGATTTGCTTTGTGCCATACGAGGTCACTTTCAAGTGTACCCACAAACTCATAGAAAATTGATATCTTTGGTTTATTGCAAATGTATAGTGGTACCAAAAGAAATAGTATTCCTGGCAAAATAATATTTACTGCTTGCCAGCTCACATACCTTGATTCTGTGATTTCAGTCTGTGGAACGGATCAGACAGTAACTCTGTAAATACTGGTAGAAGGCTTTATATATATTGTCAGCCTCATTTATTACAGATTAGAGGGTTTCTGCACTACCTATTTCGGTCCTTCATTTTAGTTTTATTTCCTTAAGTCACTGAAGTCAACTTTATGGGGCATTAGATCATGTACCAGATGCAAGTATGTAACATGTATATAACTGGATAGACACATTTTTTTTTTCTTTTTTTTTTTTTCTTCATCCTTGTGGTTATTTATTTTGAAGGAAGTTATGTATAAATTATCAGGAATTCATAAATGACTGAAACATTTAACTGCTGTGTTTTGGGGTGCAGATGTTTTGTCTGCAACTAGTAAAGGATGGTATTCCATGTTTTATATTTTCAATCCAAGGGAAATGGAAAATGTAAGCTTACATAAAAGATGGTGGCATGGAAAGGATTGCTTAAATGTTCCTAAGTACTGTCATCAGTAAATTATACCAAAGTGGATGGAGTATGGGAAGCTTCTGTGGAAAGAGGAAGAATTTTTGTAAAGACGGAGATATATAAAACTGTAACCTTTGAAGAGAGGCTTGGTTTACTTCTCCATGCCTTTATGTGCTGTGGGGAGCTGAGCAGTACTTTCTAGCACTGCTTTGATGTTCAGCAATTGGGTTTACTTTTTAGTGTTTTGGTTAAGCGTCATGAAGTCATGAAGATTCCCTTTGGGACTGCAGTTATTGAAGAGTAAACTTAAAAGGTGGGCTCAAGCTGAAACCTGCTGAAGCTGCTTCCCTGTGCATCCACCATAGGAGAAATGACCTTTTTGGGGAGCAATTCTTGCAAATGATAATGAAAACCTGTGAAGCTGTCAGTGCAGCCCCTGAAAATCAAGACAGTTTTGAAGTGGTATTGAAATGGTAATGTGTTCGCTGTAACAGGTAATGGGAACATTACATCTGGTGTTCTTCAGGATGAGTCACATGCTTTTCCTCTTTTCTAATTCTGCAGAGACCTGGCACCTCTGTGTGATGAAATCCATATACTGGCTGTGGTTACAGGGCTGAGTAAAACACAGAGCAGATGAAGAGATACAGGTCAGTATGTGCATCTATAGCTGTTTGCCAAGATGACATGGATCCAGAAGAATGTTTGAATATCATCCAGAATTTGTCATTCCTGAATATACATCCACTGGGATGACCCTAGAAAATACACACCTGGTTTTTACTTAACCAATTGCAGAAGAGATGCCAGCTTCAGACTCCTGAGAGACTGGAAAATTTTCAGACAGGTCAATTCTGTTGCTAAAATATCCTGGGAGTTAGGGTACAATGAGCTGTATTTTTCTTTTTGTTAAAAAAAAAAAAAAAAAAGAAAAAAAAAGAGGACTCTGCCCTAAGAAATAGAGGAGAAAATGTACAGAATTACTTCAGTTTTAGCATTTTGATAAACAGACCGCTTCTTGGTTTTTCCCACTTGTTTTTGTTTTTATCTTACAGAAGCAATAGAGAATATCTAGAAGTGATTTCTGAAATGAATTATATCCCCTGCTACTATCAGGCATTTTGTCTGGAAGATGATGCTTATAGAGAGAAACCCTCTCTGGTGCAAGATTGTGTCCTCCATACTGACTGACTTTAAACTGGAGGGACAAAACTGTGTGTACTAAGCAAAAGTATTTCTAGTCAGGTTCCTGTGAATAGTTCACTTCCTAGGACCTGTTATGGTAAAAAAATATTTGATATTTAGCTAAATTTTGCCTTTCTTAGTGTTGTCATTATATCTAGCTGTTACTCTTTTACTATCCTAACTTGTTATTCTTCTGCTAGCTGTTTATTTCTAACAGATGCTTGTAGCCAGTTAACATATGTTCTCTCAGTCATTGCTTAGCTAAGCTGTACACCATAGCAGTTACTCCTTTCATTTTTTCCCCAGCTGAACCCCCTTTTCAGCTACTTAACATTTTCTTTGGTTTCTCATGGCTTCTAATATTTCTACATTTCTTCGGGGATGACTGAAGTATCCTGGGAGTGGCAATTTGGTTTTAAAAAACATACATACAAATAAATAAATAAATAAATAAACCAACCACAATCTTTTTTAAATTAAAGCTATTTATTATTTTCAGTGTTGTAGCTCGCGGGGCCTCATTGTTCTGGAAGGCTGCATAACAAAACGAGAGGCCATGCTCTGCAGAGCTATTGCTTCTGTGAGGAATGTCTTCAAAAAGGAAAAAAATCCAGCAAAACAAAACCAAGAACTTTACACTACAGAGTAGCCATTGCCAAAATTGTCTTGGTACCTGGTGGCATTCAACAGGTGCAATGTTGGGATTCTAGAGGACTTTCTGCAAGAGAATGGCCATGTGAGCAATCCTGCGTGAGAACAAGACTGATAAGAGCATCAGCCGAGCAAGAATGTGATAAGGATGTGACCCTGAATGAGGGGGGAGGAACTCGAGGAGACAAACAACCCCCGGAAGGGGTTGGGACGGAAGAGGAATTTCCCAAGGCAGGAAGCCTGGCAAGGCTGATGTGGCACTTTTTATCCAATCATAAGAAGGTTTAAAGCGCGGGCTAAGTTAACTGTCCAGTCTTGAGGACTTGTACTGCATGTTACTCACGTGTGTGGGAGAACATTATAAAAGGGCTTTCTTAGTTGTAATAAACGGGCACTGCTTGATCACATCGGTCGTGTGCATGCTCAGCTCTCCCGCAGTGCAATACCTCTCTCTGCTTGCTTTTTGTTTTTAATCATCTCTGTAGTCTTTGCTCAGAGTTTTCCATTAATTAATTCAGTAATTGTAGGTATACTTGGGCTTCACTCCACAGTTTGCTTGCAGCTTAGTTTTGCTTCAGGAGCCTCTGCTTAATTTAAAAATCTCAGTAGCTGGCAGCTTCTTGTTAAAACGAGTTGATGATGAACACCACTGCACTTGGGTGCTGTGTGTGCTGACGCAGACAGACTGTTTCCGGACTGAGTCTGTGTGCAGTAGTACAAAGCAAGCTCTGGTCTCATGCCTGGAGACTTGGAAATTCCAAGGAAGACATGGCACCATGGGAAGAGCAGTCACCTTGTCCCAGTGAGACCTGGAGCACCAGGAAGTCTCCTCTTCCTGCAGATGGGGATAGGAATGGTGGCTGCCCTTCTGGTGTGCCAACAATACCAGCAAGAACCTCTTCCCTAAGCAGCTGGTGTCCATCCTGTAGCACTGCAGGCAGCCACGCTGTTGGCCTAGGAGGTCTGCTGAGATGGAGAGGGCAGTGAGGCTGCAATTCTTTGTGCAACCCTGGAAGTGTTGCAAGCAGGCACAGCTAGGTGAGACTAACCAAGGTTTGCGATGGGTGCCTGTGCAAGGGATGCAGTCAAGCTGAAGCCGTGTGGGACCGACTTCAGTTTCTTCCTCTCATGTCTACATTCACATCTGAAAATGGTAACAGGTAGATTTGAGGAAGAACAGACCACAGATGAAGGCAACAATCAGTCTTAAGAGGCCTAAAATAGAGTATGAATAAGTGTCCAGTGTAGCGGAAAACACTTACCTAGGTAAAACACTTTCCAAAACAAATGAGGGATGATTTCTTCTGCCACTGACAGAAGAAATCAGTTACATGTATGTGGATAAGCATCACAGTCAGCTGCAGCCTTGCTGTAATCCACAGGAGGAAGAAAACTCGAGTGACACTTCCAAGCAGTCAGTTAGGTTTTGTTCTCTAAATGTACCTAGACAAAGGATCTGTGATCCCCAAAATATAGGAATTGTGTAGTCTCCATGTATAAAATACTTTACCAGGAGCTTAAAGATTGCTACTGAGCATCTTCTGTTACCTGTAATTATTTCCTCTGATGGGAAGTATGAGGTGGACATTCGCACTCAAGTAGTGCTGCTGTTTCAGAAATAAGTCAGGAAAGGTACAGGAGAATATTGAGAAGCAAAGCTGCAGTTTTCTCCATAATTTTGCTCTCTCCCCTCATTGCATATCTGGGAAAAGTAAACAAGATCTGATGCATTTATATAGAAACCAGTTTTGGCAAATTTGGAATCTCACAACTACAGATGCTGGATGTAGACATGATGCTTCACATTTTTGGTCTACTGCATACACAGGGCTCTATCTGCCTTCAGTCCCAGAGCTGCTTCGGCCTTCAGATCATTAGGTTCATTTTGTTCAGCCTTCAGCAATGTGGCTCCCAGATGTGTTTTCCGGTATTTCGTTTATAACTGTGAGGAATCTACAGCATCCAGTCACCCCTGTGTCTGTCTTCTTTTTTCCTGGCATTGAAGCTCTTTGAACAGGACATTCCTATTAACATCAACAGTCAAAAACTGAAATAAAACCAAGAAACCCTGTCAGGTTTTCATTCTCACTAGGAAGATTTTTAAGGTAGAACTTTAACGCACAGTTTTGAAGAATTATTTGCGAGTAAAGCTTTGGGTTTTTTAGCTTGCCATTACGCTAAAACAGTTTTCAGCTGACATCTTACATTCATATGCACTGTGTAGTCTTCAGTCTAGTGAGTATCCGTATAGGTGTTGTAGCTACAATAGTTTTGAGATGTAAATGGTTTATTTTATTCTACCAATTTAGGAAGCTGAGGAAAAAAATGAACTGGAGGAAAGCCTGTTTGCCTGGAAGCTTGCTTTCTCCAGCTATATGGACTTGAAAGATATTATCTATCTTACAAATCTTGTCTTCCTTTGTAAGAATGTGGTTGGATAATTATCTTCAACGATTGCTTGAATAAATGGTTTCTAAAGAATTTGGGCACACAAAGTAGCCTTTGCTAAATCGTCTAAAGATGATTTCTTAAAAGAAGTTATTTTCTCTTTATTACACAGACACAAAAATACTTTTTGCCACGTGCATTTATAGGCCACTTTTTAAAGCACACGGAATGATTTGTTCTTATAGATTTTCACATGCATAGGAAAAAATACAGGCACTTTTTTTTTTTTTTTTTTTCCCCTAAGTCATTTTGAAAAGGTATCATTATGTTTGACTTCAAAGTGTCTGGTAAATCTAGATCAGGAAGGCAATAAATTTGAAATATTAAATTATGCATCTCAGAACACTGGGGAAAATCAAAAAGGGAGGCTGACTAAAATATCAGAAAAACATAGCTCAAGCAGATCTGTGGGAGTCTGAGTTTCTTTTTAAAACTTACTTTGTTTCATAGGATCTTCCTATACCTCCTGCTACGATGAGAAAATAGCTTCAGTACACTTAGCTTTTGCAGGCTTTGCATTTGCAGACTCACCAGCTGGATCCTGAAGGAGGTTCATGAACTTTGCAGCGAGCAGCTAGTCTGATCTTGCCTGCACATAGTTTTAATTGTAGCATCTAGCAATTTGCTTGTACTCTAAAACACAGGGTATAGCATCACTGCCAAAAGTATTGCTGTTAATAATGATAACTTTGTGCATTTTCCATATCCATACCCCAGTATTTGAGACCTGATTATGCATCAGCCTCTTCAGCCTATGTGACAGTGTGCTCCTCATTTTAATCCTGTGTTTCATGGAGAAATACCGTGTTTAGCTGCCCTGGCTATTTAGCTTCGTTTTATTGCACTGACTGCAGAGTCCAGGACAGAATGAAGAAAGGCCCCATCCAGTCTTCTCAGAATATGTCATGTTTTATACATTTACTTCAATCAAATCCCTTCTAATATTAGTGATTCCAGGCTTTACAGACTTGCTTGACAAGAGAAGCTCTTCCTCTTGCCTAAACCTACCTACCTCTATCCTGCAATGCCCTTGCTGCGGTGGTTATTTCTCCTCTTATGAAGCCCAGCATTTCCTTTTCATCTGGCTGCCATTGAACGAGAGGCTTTCTCCAAGATCCTTGACATGTCTCACACTCTCGCTTCTTGAACTGAAATGGTGCCAGGACCCTGTCAGGTATAAGACCAGGTTATATTTAATTTTTGTATTTTAAAAGGGTGCTTTTTCTGTTTTACATTTGGTTTTAGCATTGCGTTTCTGATTTTCTTGACCTCATAGTCTGCTCTGGCCTGGACCAAGCCCTAAATAATCAAATCACTTGTCAGTGCTGGCTTATTCCATCCCCACCTTTTTACAGAAATTACAACATATTTGTTAAGCAGTGCACAATTTCAAGGTTCTGACTGGTGAATGCTTTATAGACAATTCATTATGTGATCCTAGTCTTTGTTTTCCAGCCTGTTTCTGATTTATTGACAATCCTTTGTCTTTCTTCCCAAAGGTACATAACTTTTGTATGGCCCCTTGACAAGACTTTTCAGGTTGCGTCTCCACTGGACACCAGGGAAGGACTCCAATCACCTTCAGGAGAATAACTTTTTAGGCCCACTGGTAAGACCACCAATATGAAGTGTTGTCTTCAAAAAGGCTGGAAAGCCAACAGTTGTAGTTTCAGACTTGCTCAGCACTCAGCTGAAAAACCTGTACAAAAGCTGACTAAAAAAAAAAGGGCAAAAAAAATTAGTATGATTAAAAGACAATGCAGCATGAAGTATTGCATTTCCCTAGGAAATACTGAACTCCAATTCTGAAGCATTTCATGATTTAAAAGATCGGGATATGCCATGGCAGAGCCTCATGAGGTTTCTAGTTCTGTAGCCTCCAGTCATTATTCTGCCATATGGGTAATGTTAAGCAGGCTGACTTAATCTTTGAGGCAACATAACAACCACTCTGGATCTAAGTATTTTCATTCTTATATTATTTTGTTTATTTTTTTTGTGTCTGTGTGAAAAGACTGAACTGTCTATAGTGGGGAAGGAAAAGGAGAGAGGGTTTTGTGTTTGGTTTTCTTCGACCAGCTTCTAGTTAAGCTTTCAAGTGCTGTTAAAAGCTCATGTACTCTCCAAGGCCTTGTTCTGTGTATTATAATCTCTAATCATCTGTGCTACAGTTTTCACAGAAGTGTTAAAACCATTTTACCACCACTTCCCTGGCAAGACTATTCAGAGAGTCTTTCAAAGAATGAAAGTTTTCATGAACTACAAATCCAAGACATTTGTGAGGCTTTTACAAAAACTTGGCATTTAAATTACTGTGTTAAGTCCAAGAGTAATTTTCAGATCTGCAGTATATAAAATCAGTCCTCTAGCTCCTTGTAAATATCAGCATAGAAAGAGGACTGTGAAAAGTCAATTGTCTGTATCATAATTAGTAGAAGAAAGTAAAGGGATATTAAGGGCCAAAAAAATAGGTTTGCAGAGGAGGAAAGATCTCCATAATTTTGGTTTTCTTTCAGAATTTTATAAAAAATTGAAAATTGGTCTCTCTTACTACAAATTTGTACGTCTGTTCATATTATTGTTTTAATAAAGATATCCACTCTGCAATTAAAAAGACTTTAATTCAGGACAAACGTGACTCCATGAAGAAGAGCAAAGCATGTTATTTTACCCATATTCTACACCAAAATTTTCAAGTTCACAATCTGCAAAGGAGAAAGTGGAGGAAAGTGCAAGCTTTTCCAAAGTGAAATGATGTAAAATGGAAATTTCACAGATTTTCCCCATTTTCTCACAATGCAGACCAGTATGAAGAGACCTTAAAGAAGAAATACAAAGCTGCAGGGTTGTTTTTTTGGGGTTGGGGTTTTTGATTTTTTTTTTTACTTTTTTAGGACTGGCCTTGATTTTCAGGTTAGATCCTGATCTGAAGCTTTTGATGTTTTCAACTCACTCCCTTTTCTCCACCCTTTTTTAAAATATGAAAAATAGAGATGGAATCCATTTTTGATTTCACTTGACTGTGACTAAGTCTTGAATAGTATAACTCTACGCAGTGAAAATGAGTGTATGTGAGACCAGAGCTAAGGCCTAACTGTTTTTATTGGACAGGTAGATGGCATGGGAAGAATGCATGCAAACAGAGTCCAGCACACTGCTGTCACTCCAGCTTTGGGTGGAGCAAACACACTTTTACCTTAATGAACTCAGAGAAATATCAACAAAGCCTTTGCTTTTCAAATCCCATGAATATCTCTCAATCTATGGGACTGTGTAAATGCCATAGACATCTCATTCTTGACATTTGATTGATGCCAGATAAGAGATCTGAGCCCCTCCTTTACCAAGGTTTTTGTGAGAATCAGACAGATTGATCTCAGTCATACTCGTGCAGGTAGTGAAGTCAATGCTAAAATAACAGTAAATCCTCGGGGAAAGAGGGAAGTTACTGAGTGTTTATTAATTAGTTTTGGGGTCTGGACTTGGCAGGTGTGAAGAGTTATCCAATTAATGGCTTAAGGAATTCATTCTGAGATTGTTTCTATATCTTGTGCTCTATTCACATGCCATGACAATAAATCATTGCATAAGTATCTAACACCTTGTGTGTGCACATTTTTTTTTTTTCTTCTAACACTTCCAGGTATGGGGAACACTTGTGTGGTCATGCCCTGTATTTTACTGAGGGGAGAAGAGAAGATCAGTGAAATTGCCCTCACAGAGATGTCTGTGGCAGAACAGGAGGCTGAGCCCAGTTCCTGCATCCCAATTTGTTGGTGTAGTTACACAACCAGCGCACTTTTCTGTAGATATGCCTTCTGCCTACAGTGGAAATGAGTCTGAAAATCTGAATGTTATAGTTAACCAAGGTAAGATCATTGAGAAAGAAATATTCTTTTGCCTGCACCTTGTTTGATGGAGGTAGCTTCATGACTCTCAGACTGCCATGTAGATGTCTTGCATCAATTTAGAGACCAGCACACCTGCTTACTCAACAACTTGACAGAGATTCAGTGAGTCTTGGCAGTTTTACTTTGTTATTTTTCCATGGACGAGAGGTGTGAGGGATGCCACTAGTGGCATCTGACAGTAAAAAATGAAGCAGCCTCCTTCCTCTGCAGTGAAATGTGAGCAGCTGTGGTAATTTACAGACATTTTAATTGCTTGCTGTCAATTTTGGTTTGAATCTTGTGTTTCCTAGAGGCCATAAACTAGATTGCCAGGGAAGAAAGTTATCCACAGCAGACAATAATAATATAATTTAGATATTGATTCCAATTTTTATCTGTCCTGTTCTTTGCAAGTTTTTATTTCAGAAAGTTTCTCTATCTTAATAAGATTTCAGAAGAGTAGTAGCAATTTAAATTGCAGTGCAGTATCATGACAGCTCTGGAGACAGCTCTTATTCCTATGCAAAACACTGCAGGATATTAATCACTCTTCCAAACTAGAATGAGCACTTCAGATCAGTGGTATTAACCTCCAAAGGGTGAATGTTGGCAGGTGTTTTCTCAGTTCTTAGTCCTCTGCAGTGGTCTCTTCCCTAAAACACCATATTAGAGAACTCAGCTGTAAACATGTCATGAGCATATTGTAACACCACATCACACATAACATTTCAGAGCACAAGCACATCTCAACATTCTATAGAAGGATCTCATGAGGCAGCACTAGTGGCTTTACCATGCTAATTTCTTCTATTTCTACAGATTTTTTTCAGCAACCTGAAATATATCAGTTCTGTGAAATATGTCTAAAATCTTTTGCATTTTTCTTAACCTCACATCTTTGACTGTCTGCAGCATTTGTAGCTTTCTTAGCAGCATGTATTTCAATGGTATGAAGCACCTGTTGGGTCCCGGGGGTGAACCAGGAACAAGTGTAACACACCAACGGGACAGAGATTAACATGCTTACCTGCAAGGGTAACGACATTTCTAACTACTCTGTGCCTGCAAACCTGAAGATTCAGAGGTCCTACGTTATGTTTTGGCATTTATCTAAAATAATGGCTACCTGATCTTTCACAGGGAGATGTGAGCTTGCTCTGTCTTTGCTCTGAGATGACTGGAAACCATATAGCAAATTAGCATGGCATCAGGCCTAAACTAATATACCCTGCTTCTCAGCTAAACTTTATTATCTTGGGCTTGGTGCCCTGTTAACCACAGCTGTGGGTTTCTTGTTGGCTTGGGAGTACAAGCTGAACAAGCTTGAGTCTCTTTACAGATAGTGCTGTAGGGTTCTAATGCTTATGAATAGTGTCAGCATTAGAAACTTGAATGTTTCTTCTTTCTGCCCTCAAAGCAAATCATAAGATGATTTGTATGTCATTCTATTTACACTCCCTCCATCACGAAGCCCAGGGTATTTTTTTGGCCTTTGTAATTGTTGTTTTGCTGTCAGAAAGTCATCTTTTATGCTATTAACTACTGTTTTCCTTTGCACTCCTTTTGTAGTTGAAGAAAGTGATTTTTTTAGCTCTTAAAAAAAACCCCAACAAACCAACAAAACAAAACACACCTCAATAAAAAGCCCAAAGAACCAAACAAGACAACTGTAGAAGATTAACAAAGAGTAGCTGAGAAAAGACTTGGAAATTTGTGTGGAAGAAACACATGTTTCTTGGAAATGTCTTCAAATTATTTAATATAGATCTCTGATCTGGAAATTGGCTTGCTTCTAAGAACAACTTGTTGGGAAATTTCCTTGTGAAAATATATTGCTGGAAAATGCCTGTTTGTAAAACCAAACCCAGCATTTAGTAAAAGATAAAGTGCTTTTGGGGATAATTGTCCTTCTCTGGATTCTGGTTCAATCCAATCTGAATGAAGTTGGGTGGAAAACTTCAGCCAAGATGAGTGCTGGACCACTGTGAGGAAGCTATTGAACTTTCTGGAGTAGGCCTTCTTTGTTTATCATCTTCATGCTGTTTGGTTTTGTAATTACAGGGTCTGTCATTCATAGAGTCATGGCACTTAAGAATAAGAGGGTACACTGCCTGTTGAGCTATTAGCTTAAGCAGGTTCTTTTCTCTTTTTCACTTTGCACCTCCTCTTTTTGCACCCAGACATCTGCTAATGTTGAAATGGGTGGTTACCTCTTACTGATAAATTTGAGTTTGACAAACTGTTTTTTTTCCCAGCAAAATTTGGGATGACTTCTTAGCAATTCTTTCTTCCCCTTCAGAATTGCTCAAGAATTTTGACTAAGCTTCCTAACTTTGAACAAGATTGAGGTATTGATAGAATAACCAATTATACTATTTTTTTCAGACTTTAGATAGAAGAACATGTGAAAATAGGAATCAGTTAACAAAAAAGTTACTTCATCAAAAGCTCTGGTTTAATTTTTTTATTTTTTTTTTTTTCCCCAGAGACTTAATTAATGTACTATCATGGTATGCGAATTTGTCATTTTACAAATATATTGGTTTTGTTATTGATTTACAGACACCCTTGAACTTGCAAAAAATGATGTCCAAAATTCATTGATCTTATCCCTAAGGGGATGTTCAAAGAATTTCTTCTAGCTCAGAAAAAAAAGGCAAACAGAAGTTCATTTTCTACCCTCACACCCCTCTGTAAAGTCACAGAACCCCATGGGTTTGCTTGGGGCAGAATCTAATCCTGAATCTGGAGATATGATACAAGTTGTATGGTAAGTGGGAAAGGGGAACTGAGAATTTTGGATGCTGTCCAATGCCTTTATGTTGGTGCCTTTCACGCTGTTTTGGAGGAAATATTCCTATGGCATATAGGTGGGTAGCACAACCAGCCTATCTCCTCCTTAGCTGTAGAGTGGTAGCTATTTCCTAGAAAGAGACAAGATTGCCTTTGAGCAAATAGACATTGTTTACTACTGGTAGTGCCATTTTATTTGGCTTGCATGTTGTTCATTTTTGTGCTGGGATCCAGGGTTTCACACCACTGGAATAGGGTGGCATCTGGAAGATCATGTTTTCTGTGCATAGAGATGGTATAAGGATTTGGCTATGAACATCCCTGGAATTCCTAACACCTGTTTTTTATAATCCTGTAGAGAAAACGATGAATGTGTTTTATTGTTCATCCTTCAGGAGAAGAGTGGTGGGGGCCCACATACTCGTGAGGGAAAAGCCTATTGCAAGAGATGAGAAAGTGGTTCCTTTATCTATGAATCAATGAAAATGTGTCTTGTAACAATCCAAGGTTATACTTTCCAGGCAAATCAACATTTACAGAATGTTTCCACTTTTCTGCTTCTTCTGGACAGATACCTTGTATTTTGAATGTACTTCATTAAAGCTGATGGAAAAGTGATGTTGAAATTCAAATGTTTTTTATCTAGAGGCAGTTTTCTAAACTAGCTGTTTTCTACATGATTTTTACATTACTCAGCCATGGGAAATAATTCTATGGGGGTGGGTGAAGGGAGGGAAAATGAGTCTTTTTTTCATTTTTCTTTCTGTGATTTTTTTTTTTTATGTTGTTGTTGTAGTGGGCCACATAAGCAGGCCACTCATTTGTCTCCCCTGAAGGAGTTTACTGAGCTTCTGCCATTTGCTAAATTCACATAACCCTCTGCTCCACTGTAGTTGCCTCCATAGCAATGGAAGATGATATCACAAATAATTTATTATTTCAAAGGAAGGAAGTAAATGAGCTGATAGAGCTGCATTTTTTATTTCATCATATCTTATTTCCTTCATATTCAGTAAAATCTTAAGGAGAATATGACCTGGGTAATAGACAGAGGACAGAAGCAGCAACATTTACCAGAGATGAACTGATAACCAGGTTCTTCACAGTCTGCTTGGAGGTGATTTCTCCTCCTACACCATTTTTTCCCCCCTTTCCCAGTTTGAGCATGTTCCCTGGGAAAGATAGAGGATTGAGTTTAAAACAAACAAACAAAAACAATGAATTCCTAAAATTGGTTTAAAAATCCATGAGCCTTAAGGGAAACATTCACTGAAGTGTGATGCCAGCAGCCTGGTTCCTACTTGCAGTGCTGAGACAGTTGCAGGGCTGGGATTGTGGCCCTTAACTTTGTCTCATAAACCTTACAATCCCATCATGTGTCAATGCTCTCATAATGCAAGTGAAGTTAATTAAAAGTGACTGAGTGAGAAAAGTTCGTCTTTGTGGAAAAACTGCAGCACTCAAAGTTTGGTTTTCTTTGTTCTCCACTGGAACAAAACAGACACTTAAAACTACTCCTGGGGGAAAACCCTGAATTAGCCTAATCTGGGTCTTGAAAACCCTCAGTGGGTTTAAACCAGGTCTTGAATCTGGGATTTCTTCACTCTAAACAGGGTCCTGATAACTCAGTTAGTGTGGGTAGCAGGGAGTGATCTTGCTCCATCTTGAAGAATGATAATTTCTTGGTTTTGCCTCTGTGAATATGCTCCTTTATAAAGGAGGGATTTTTCTTTTTTTTTAATTAAGAGATATTTGACTTCTCTCAAGTCATTACTTGGGGCAGTTTAAATTAATAAAGAACAAAGTGCATGCCAGACTTGCTCAATAGTTTCTTTGTTCTGAAAATAACAGTAAAATGCCTAATAATTGACCAAACCTATATGAAATACTGTGTTACAAGGTCAGAGTAATGGATGTAGTATATACATGAACTCAGATGTTTTTTCCATCTACCTTCCCCTTTGATCACAGGTGTGTTCTGTCATTCCACTTCAGTAACCAAACAGATTAGCTCCTAAAATGAAAAATGGCTTGAAATTTGATATAAAAGACCTAGTGTCCAGGAGAAAATGAAAGGAGGAGGGAGTGAAGTAGTTATAAATTACACTGTCTTCATATTGTGACACTGGCGGCATAATTTTCTACAATGCGGATAATCTTTCCTCATTATTCAGCTGGCCAATGAGGTGCACAATTTTTGCCAGAAGCAGGAAAAGTCACTATGAGGAATGTGTCATGTTATAGTTTGCCAAATTAAACACCAGCAAAGAGAAAAATATCTGCTATCTTGATATCTCTGGTATGGTGGCAGCTGGGTCATCTCTGTAGGCAAAGAATCTAGATTCACAAATATTGAATGTGGTGAATAGGTTGACCAAATGACCTGAGAAGATGTATTGTCCTGAAATACCTGTTAAAAAGTTGTAGTTGATTGTGAGTTTGTGTTTTATAACATGCATGGAAATAAATATTACAGTATTCTTATTGTATGCACAGGAGTAGTGGATATGGAGAATACTTTCTGAACAATCAATAACATGAGTGCGTGTTTTTTTTCTTTACTGGAGCCAAGATGCCTAGAGTTAGCCTGCATCTTTTGGATTTCAGAAATTCTCTGGAATTTATGCTCAGTGCTGCGGCTCTTTTAACTGTGACTGTATGCAGTCACTTGTATTAAAATAGGTAAGCATTGCTGGAAATCTAAAGGAAACTTCTCAAAGCCCAAGGGTTGCTTGATGGGCTAAAATGTACTGGTTGAGCTTGTAAAATTAAGTTTGGAAATAATTCTAGGTGTACTTGGTAATGCTTTTCAAAGTGGATTTAGGTAGAGTGACTTTGAAATAATGGATAAATGAAAGAAGATCCAATGTGTGAAAAGATGAGAAAACACGTTCCTATTTGTCTGTATTTTGTGCATCAGCACTGGGGCCTAAATCATAGTGTGCACTGTAAATCTCAAGGCAAACACTGGGATCAGTGTGATTTACTTAGCTGTAAACTGTCAAACTCTCCCACCTTTATATACAGTACAGGCTTTGCGTATTCAGAGAAACCAGTTAGCTGCAATTCACTGTTTGCAGAAAGCAATGGTAATTCAACTTTTTGGCAAGACTAGTGTATAAATCAATGAACAGTATATTCCTTTGAGACTCTCAAACCTGCACAGGAAAGCCACTCTAAAACCAGATTAACAGGGATCCTGATTTATGGTTGAATCAAACAGCCGAAGTCTATTTTCAGAGATCTGAAATACTAGAGTTATGCAACTTATCTAGGTGACAATCTTATAGCTTTCCACTGGTGCTGTTTATTAATTTTTTTGGTACATATATAGGAGCTCAAAGTATGCACTGCTATGTGTATGCTTACATATGTCTTATACTTGTTGGGGATTAATGTTATTCAACTGAAATGTGCAATACTGTGTCTGCTACTGTAAAGCCTCTGCATGGGTTCTCTTTTCCTTCCCTTTGTCCTCTCACTGTGGTTTGTATCTCTGTTATCTGCTGTAGTTCATGCTTGAACATTGAACCTGCAACCCTTACAAAGCAAGCAGGTGCCCCAGGTCTTCAACTGAGCTAGGGAAACAGTACCATTGCAGCCAGCAAACTTTACTTCCCCTCACTGATGTGGTTTGCTGTACAAGGTGTATTGTTAGTGCTACGTGACCTGCCTGGCTGGCTGTCATGACTGACTATTTCATCATCCTATGCTTCCTGCTAATCAGTTAACGGAGAGCTGTACCAGGCCTGAAAACAATGTAAACTGTGTGGAGGCAAATTTAAAAAAAGGCTTTGGGAATGTATCTCATGAATTAAAATACACTGCACATAATTGACTGGCTGTAGACAAAGACGTGGAGGTGGTTGTAGTTTCAGCTGGGGTAAAAAGACTTTCACGACAATAATAGGGATCTGAATGAGATTTTAAAGGGGGGTGTGGTGTGTGTAGATAACCTGCCCTTAGCTGAACAGAAGTAGTGAGCTCTCTCACTTCCTAGGCACAGAATCACAGAAAGGTTAACTCCATATTCATAACACCACATGCCAGATATTCCTAATTCCTATGTTAAATATTCCTATTCATAATTTCTTCAGCACCTATCTTCTCTCTATAGAGCTACCGAATTTGAGCCTCAGAGGTGGGAGATGGGCATGGGCTGTTTGAGTAGCTACAGCCCAGGAGGTGAGCAGGCACCTGGCTTTGCCCTCCAGTGGAAGTTACATGCGATGGAAGTGCACTGCAGTGCCCTAGTCCTAGGCATCTACTCTGCAGATAATTTATATAGCAGTGGCCTTAGTGGCAATGTTCCTCAAGACAGGAGTGTCCACAGGTGATGCTTATCATGTCTTGAAGAACAGGAACTGGCTATATACAGCCAAAAGCATCACTGATTTAAAAAGAAAAAAAATAGTCTAAAGGTCAAAACCAAATACTTTTCATGGTACATGAAGTTATCAATAACTAATACAAACCTTGAAGCAAAAAGACAGTATAATGGTTTGTCCTTGATACCTATAATTCAGCTGTTCGAATTGTGCATAAAATGAACCAACAATTTAAGGAATTAATAGAAGCAGTGTATCTCCAAAACTTAATACACTTTTTTTGCCAAGATTGCAAAGATTAGCCATAAATTTCAATGTAAGCAGACTGTAGCATATTAAATATAAGAACGTTATTAAATTTTAAATTAAAAGAATTTTTCCTTCTACAGCAAGCAAATCAAAGGACTGCAAAACTTTTGAGAGAAAAAGAAAAATGATTAATTTTTTTTCTACATAGTTGTAGCTTGTTTTTTTCTAGCATTGTTGTATCTAGTTGGAGGTAGTTCGTCTTTTAATTTCTTCCAGTATATTCTTTTTTACTATTCAGCAAAAATAATTCTCTGTTCCATCTGAAGACGATGTGTGATTCTGCTATATAAACTAGAAATTCTGATTTGGGACTTTGTCACCTTAGTATCTACTTAAATAGAGTTGAGCTGCAGGTTGAGTTCCTCTGTCTAGATCGATAGTCTCCATCTCCCAGGGACTGCTTTTTGAGGTAGCCTCCGTATCCGACGTGTATTCCTTTCTTGATCTTCAGAAACATAAATTTATCTCATCTTTCTGTTCTATTGTCATTTCTTATTTCCCCCTATTTTTATTTATTTTTAGCTGCCAAGGTTTTGCTTTTCCTCAGGAAGGGAAAGGGGAAGCTTTCTGAGCTTGCATTTTAATAGATGTAACCACTGGCTTTTTTGAGAAGTCTGATAAGTCCAACTTAGTAAAACACATCACTACAAGACATACAGTACAGTCTGACTGACTTCTTTCATCAGGGCCAGACCCTGGCTCTATACATTGTCAGTAGGAAAAAAGAGCTTCTGCGTCTGGGTGAAGCACCTGTAATAGGTGGGCTGAGTCTTTTATTGGTATTTGCAACTTAAATGTTACCTAACTTAGAGCTGCCTAAATCTAGGTGAGGTGTACACGAGGCATTCTGAGTGTAAGATCCTTTGCTGTCACGTCTCAGTTTTGAGGGGATGATTTCAGTCCTACTGACGTGATGCTGGAATCAAGGTTTAATCCTTTATCATTACCTTATAAGAAGTCTCCTTAAGTCCAGTTGGACTGTGCATTAAACTGAGGGCTGTGTGGCTGGAGTAAAGACCCTGAAGGATTTGACTCTTCCCCTTCCTTTCCTACCACCCCTATATTTCCTTGCCCTGTTAGAAAGTATCCCTAATTCCTGGCTGAAGGCAGGTGGGAGGAAAATGATGGGAAAAGCCTTAAGCTAGACAGAGGTAAAAAAATTACATATCCCTTCTCAGGAGTGGCAGAGTCTTCAGAGAGTATAAATAGCTTGTGAAAATTAAGAGTGTGTTTTGAAGATGTCTTCCTCCAAATTATGCCTGGCTGTCACCTGCACAATTTATTAGAAGCACCCTTCCTCACCTTCAGATTAATCTTTACAATTACTTTCCTGTCTAGCTTTTCTTCCTCTGCCATATTCTCTGTGACTCACCACTATGACAATCCCTTCTTTTTTTATTGGGATCTCACAGAGTGTTGGGCTACCTTTGTTGTGAAACCAAAATGTAAATGTCTTGCTGCCACTTTGATTTATTGTCTTGGACTGCTGGACCAGGGTAGGAGAGGATGCAGTGTATATGCCACATTTATTTTGGACCATCTAATGATGGTTTGAAATGCAGATCACTGGTATAAGCCAGATGTATGTGGGGAAAAATGAGTACGGAGGGTATTTATTAAGCTCTTTATTTTTGTTCTTGATGATATACAACTGCATCTACTACCTACTTAGCACCTAAAATTTCACTTTTCTGTGGCCTCATTCTAACGTGTAAAATCCTACTCCTTGTATGCAAAAGGGTGAATGGGCTGCAATACAGTTGCCATGTCATCATACAGGAATGGACACCAGCATTGTATTTATGTGTCAGAATCACTCTTTGCTCAGATGTGTTGTGGAAGAAATAAGTGTGCTGAGGCAAACTCGTACTTTTCAAACTGTTGAGTTGGTGATTGTCTAACAGCATTAGGAATCTCACTGAATAGCTTGCAGTAGCCTTTGAAAATCCAGGCTAGCCTTGGATGCTGGCTAGTGTGCCTCCATTATGTATGTTGCCCAGTTTTTAACTTCATCTGAGAAAAAGGAAGGAAACAGCCTAAATAAATGTGATATTCCCTTATTACTGTATCTTGGAAATTAATTTATGTCTCACTGTAAAATCTTTCATGGTCCTCGCTATGAATGCCAAAATCCTCAAAGGACAGCCACGTTGTTTTCAAGGAACTTTAATTGTATGACATCCAGTTAAACTCACAGAAGGATTTCCAGGAAGCTTAGATACCAAGTTCCCAATGGAGTGCACTGAGGGAGGGGGGATCTGGACTAGTTTTGGAAGAATTTATTCTTTCATTTTTTGATTCTGTGGTATTAGTAAGCAGAGAGCTTGGTAGCCTTATGGTGCTGGTCTCGGTGCAAATACAAGAGGAAGGAGTCTTTCTTTGCCATTGCAGTAGTCAGGAGAGGCAGGGAATGGATGAAGGAAGGCACAAAATAAGGAAGCAGGTTGCCCAGGTAGTGGCTGATGCTCTGGTAAAGCTTGGTTCACTTCTCCACTGACATGACATTAGCCACTGGTGAGTCTAGAGGCTCTGTAGACCCTCTGCAACTTCAGCCCAGCTCATAGGGGCTGTGAAGAAATGATATATTTTGCAATTGTTTGCTGTGGTAATTTCAGGGAAAAAAACTCGAGCTGCAAACTGCTTTTTCCTCTTCAGTGCTTAGCAGTTCAGTCAGGCTGATAAAAAAGGCAGGTCACTCTCTTTCCTTGATCTGTTCCGGGCAGACAAACACTGTGGTGACCTGCAGCCACCGTGCTTGTTATTCTGCCCTCCATGAGCATCATCCAGAGGAGGACCTGCCTGTTGTACAAGCTGAGGCTCACAGCAAGCCTTGACCAGCCTCTCCAAGCACTGAGGAGCCACATTTGTCACATCGTTGTAGGCACGACATGCCTATGCCATGCAAATGACTACAGCTGCTGCCTCCCGGCTTCCAATTTCAAAGCCTCCAGCCCTCCTGGAAAGGACAGTCACTTTCTTGCTTTGGGAGGCTAACAAACTCTACCATTCCCTGGGAGCTCTGGAGGTCAGGCTTTCATCCGGATGCCTTGACAGATCAGGCTGCCTCCCCCACCTTTCTCTTCTGTCCTTTTCCTGGGGACTGTAGAAGGCCATAAAATGCTTTGATAATTAAGCAGGGAAAATTTCCACAACCCATAAAACATAAAAGGTAATACTAAGCCCAATTTAGCTTTCAAATGCCTTTCAAATAACCTGTATTTAACACATGGTAAAGGTGCTTGATCGGTGCTCTTGAACAAACAAATCTCTGAGCCTGTTTTTTAGCGTTGTGTGTCCAGACTGGCTGTAGCCATTCTGAGAGCATTCCTTGGTTCAGGTTTCCATCGTAAACTTCAATGTGGGAATCGGTGGAGGTAAAATAAAGAGCTGACCTGAAACTCTGCCCAAACCACAGACTGGACATAAATTGTTCTTGTGAAATTTGAAATAATTTTTGCTTCTTTGTATAATCTTTCTCAGCCAACACTGCAAGAAGTTTGGTAAAGGCTGGCACTTACAGCAGACTTGGAGAGAAATTTGCAAGTCTGGAAATGTTTGGAGAATAGCCTGAAATGTGTTTGGATATGACAGGCAGCTTTTGGTAGAAATTATGTCAGAATAGTTTGATTAGAAACTAATTATAAGAAAGCATTCAAAGAAGTCAGTGGTACCTTCTGGGCTTTTCAAAACTTTGAATGGCGAACAAGTTCATAGAAACTGAGCTTGGGCTCCTTCAATTTTAAGTGACTATGTTTTACATACATTTGTCATGGGTGGGAATGGCCATTCTGAGATACTGTTTCATGGCTAGCCTATAACTGAATTGAAATTTGCTCTTAATTTTTTTGGCTGATCACATTTTATGGGTAAGGTATCATGTTTGGCCTGTTCAGCTTTGTATTAGTCCATGCTTGGCATGTGGTCACATACCTGAACTGCAAGGAGCCACCATGAGTAGCTGTGGTCCCTAGGTCAATGTACAAAGGGGCCCAGCAGAAGTCAACGAAACCCTCAAAGAGGTAGAAGTAGCCCCAGGCATTTGGCCATCTATTTCCATATACTAAGCAACAAAATATACCACAGCATGGCTAAAATCTCATCCTTGTAGCTCCAGATACAGTCTTTGTACTCAGGAGGAAATTTGCTTTGCAATGGGAATATTGCTGCCAGGTTGGGATATCATGGGCAGAGGGGATCAACTGGTGATTTTAATCTTTCTTTTTTAAGAGTCAGGCACCATATTTCTATGAACCAGTGATCGCCGGCCTTGAATTGGGGAAGGTGGGGCTGTGGTAAAATTGAGCAATGGAGGAATGGAGGTCTGAGGTAGAGGAGCTGGATTAGGAGGATTAGGGGGAAAGGGGGTATGGAACCAAGAATTCTGGATATTGAGATGGGGGAAAGACATTAATTTTGACAAACTGCAAGTCTTTAGCAGTTGATATCCAATATAGTTGCAGATCCCCACATTTTTGTTTTTATGATCAAGTAAAATCAGGAAATAATGGAAATTTTGCAACTGTCCAAATCAAATTGGACTTTTTCTTCTGTGATAATCTCAGTGAGAAATCTCTCACAGTGGCTCTTACCATAACTTGTTCCTGTGCTGTCTAGTTAGATGTTTGCAAAGCCAAATAAAGGTGCAAGTGTTAATCTCTTAAAGTTTATGTCTTCTGAGGTCTGGTATTGTTGGAGTTTTTTTACAGTACTTCCAATGCTAACTTGCTTCAGATTTCCTTGTTGCAGAGCTGGCAGCAGACGTTGTCAGTGGAGCCCAATGTTGTTTGCAAGGTAGAGTTTCACTCCCTCTGATTTAGGCTGACTGATCTGCCTACAATAATAATCCATGCTATAACATCCTGGCCTGATAATTCAAAAGCAAAATGCAATTGTCTCTGCCTTTAAAGTTAGTTTTGTTATTTTAGGAAAGGTTGTAGTACTGTCAGGATCAGCCCTTGCAAGCTTACTTGTTAGTAAGTAGTGTTGTGTAAATTCCAGAAAGAGAGCACTTAATTGAAAGCCCAATTAACTCAGCTTTTAGATAGATGATAATGACTGGACAAGATTGATATGTGATTTGGACATTCATTTCCTGAAGCACTTCTAAAATTTCTTTTCTGAGTAACCAATTTATGCTATTTGCATGAAATCAACCAAAACGATCTCTGACAAATGCTAAATAATTACTATGATAGCTGCACCCACTTCTTTCTTTTTTTAAGAGGCAGGTACCATATTTCTGTGAACTAGCAACTGCCAACCAAATGTCTAGCTGTGCTTCAGTAAACCATCAGACATTTTTAGTAGTGAATTTCAAGTGAGATGAAGCTCTGGAAAGGCTTCACACTAGGGGAAGTTTGTGTGTATGTGAGACTAATAATTTTTTATTTTTTAAATGAAAGATTAACAGAAATAAAGATTGTGCTTCTAGAGCATGCTGAGTGGCTGTAACCCAAGGGAAACCTGATGCCCCAAACAGCCAGCAAAGCCAGCCAGCCAAGTTGGGTGATGCTTCTTACATGTATTCTCATGCACAGCCATTTAGCCAGGGAGATTTTTCTTTTAAAGACTACTAAGTGACTTTGGGGAAAAAATGTATTGCAGATGTTTCTTTTAATTAAAAAAGAGGAGTGTTTTGCTGCAGTATGTTGAGGGACTGGAGGTTAAGACCCTTTACATCCTCTAATATAAATTACTGCTTCATCTTAAAATGAACTTCATATGCTTCCAATGATCCTAGGTCATTTCCTCTAGACAGAAATCAGCATGGTGTCTAATATTCTAAGTGCAGGTAATTAAATGTAGGGCCAGGCATAACACACTTAAAGTTAGGTCCTAGTTAACTTTAAGGAGCAAGATGGTAAAGAATTTAATTGAACATAATATATTTCAAAAGGTTTGGAAATGAGTGTTGGATAAAAAGGAAATTGCCATAAAATTGCATAAATTTTCTTTAAAGTTTTGTTAATAATGCCTCACAGGTATAATAGCTTAATTATACCTGTGCACCTATGTGATTTACTTTGAGATTTCACCCTCATACGGGAAATAACCTAAGTTATATTGTCACTGTCTGATATAGGTCCCTTTTTCCTTGCACTGAAGACATTGCCAGGATTTCCCTGGATTTCTTAATATTAAAATAAGACTATCTTCTATTATGTAGTTGGAAAATGTTGAGGGATTGTAATGTTAAATGCAACAGAAATGCTGGTCCCGGACTCAGTTCTGTTGGGCTATCATGTGTGTAAGTACCTTGATGGATATTTACAGAAGATGTAGCTTCAGGCCAGAGAGAATAATCTGTGGTTTCTTCTGTCCTTGGTGGAAAATGAGATTGCTCAAGAAGTTGATTCAAACTGTCTAAACCAAGCCCATGTTGTTAATCTCACCTTCTGGAGAAAGATCTCTCTATTAGGTATAGAGACTTAATTTCCATTTCCCTCACTTCAGCCCCCACTCCTGATCTCTGTCCTCAACCAGAGAGCAGAGGTGGAGCTTACCAACACATCAGTCATAGTTTAGGAAAGGCAGGTATAATTGCCAATAAATAGGTTTTCTAATGCTATGAAACTCCATGAAGTGTCACAAATGTGTTTATTATGTTTGTTTATTAGAAATGTTATATATCTGCTTCAGTGATATGTGGACACAAAAAAAATTCTGGCTCAGATGTCACTTTACACGTTTCTGCTGAGTGTTTTCATCTGCTAAAAGCATAAACAGAGAGGGTCATTCAACAGAATTTCAGTATCACTCAGCTTTGATTAAAATCTGTGCTTACATTCTTTTCTTAAACATTTTTTTTTATCCACGGAAAATCTTACAGAACTTTACCAATGACATACAACTGTACCATATTACAGTGTGCATTAAAATGTCACTGTCTATCTAATTACCATGCAATCAGGCATCTTTCCCTAAATCGCTGAGAACCATAAAAGTGAAGATATTCTTTACCATAAAATTAAAATTGGAGGGGTGATTTGAAAAAAAGACTGGAGAAGGATGTTGTTAATTAAGCTTCCTTAGGTTACTTACAAATGTATTCCTTTAAACAGTCTGTGCTGTAATCAACATCTTGTTTCATAAGCTCTTGAGTTAGAGATTTACCAGAGTGAAAATGCTGAGTAGCTGATAATTGGAGCATTAGGAATTGGCTGCTGCTGTGGTCTGATCTTGTCTGTGCTTCATGGTTTGAGAGAGATTCCATGTTTATGGCATGATCGAGACACAGTAACGTTACAAGCTGGGTTCTGAGCAAGAGAAACATTAAGAAATACTTCTTCTGCCTGAGAATCCAACATGTTTGGTTTGTCAGGGAAACCGAAGTCAAGATGCATGTGATAATTGAGATGAATTGACTAAATGGTATGCCAATAAGGATAAGCACTTACAGGTTTGAAGCTGGGCTGCTCTTGCTCCAAGAGCACTCTAAAGCTGAGATTACTGCATTGCAAAAGCATATTACTGCAACGGTGTAGAAAGAAAACATATCATTATCAGTTCAAATAAATCTTCTGGGTGGAGGAATAATTTTAGGCATTTTCAAGTGATGTTATCTCCCAGGCCCTCCCATCTCTTCTAGGAAAATGGACTGAAGTGTTGAGATATGGAGCCTGGAAGCTACATATCTCAGACCACAGATCTGAAAGCTGACAGCTGTGCTGTCTGTCTACTCAGAGCAAAGGGGCTGCTTGGTGGGCAGAATTCACAGGTTCCTCTTTGAACAAAACTCCTTTTTAAGACAGCGTGTTTTGGACAAGGAAGAGCAGCAAGAACTTCAGGGTTTGGTCCAGTGATATGCAAGTGCTTTGAAAATGCTGTGTTTTATAGGGTTCTGAGAGATTTTGGGAAAGGGCAACAAAAAGTCACTAAAATCTTAGATGGAATCCATGGAGAACAAAAATATTCAAGTTTTGGAGACATTTAGAGAATAATTTTAAACTTGGAAATGGGTTTTGAAAACCTAAGGATATTTGGGGACATTTTAGGTGACCAGAGGTGTGTGTGTGGTTTTTGTTTGTTTTGTTTGTTTTGTTTTGTTTTTTTCCTTTTAGTTTGCAACATCCCAGCTTTGGTGGTAGACAGCAAGAAGTAATACAGGAGATAACAGCAATACAGTAACATATGCATAACAAAACCACAAACTACTAAAACTGATGAATTTCCTTTTATGAAGTGTTCCTTGAGATTCACCTCAGCAAGACAGATTTCTGTGTGGGTTTTTTGGTTTTCTTTTGAAAAGATAGAAATAATTATAAATGCTACAAAGAAGTTAGGCAGCCTCAAGCAGCTGGAAAGCCTCTCTCAAGCAGTTCTGGGTCAGCCTAAAATTACAGGAGAAAATGCCTGACTCATCAGCTTAATTAAAATACCAGCAGATATTTCATTTCTTTCATGTCTCTTGTTTTGTTGGCTGAACTGACATGGTGAGACCTTGGAGTGCAGGTGCACGCCCAACCCGAGTCCTGATTTTGCTTCACGCAAAATCTAGACCCTTATCAGTATCACCCAGGCCACTCATTTCTCTGTCTCTATCCTCACTGGAAGGAAACTTGACCATATATGAGTCTAAGAACTAAACCTATTTTGATAAAGCTATGTTGAGGAAATGATTGGTGGAGTGTTGTCTTTTTTCACATGCTTCCATGCACAGCAAAGTCCTTCCATATTGAGGCTTTGCTCTGTTCAGATATCTTCTTCATTGATGCCAATACGGATTTTAGAACATTGGGAAACTATGATTAACATCTTTCACCAGTTGTGTTCACCTGTTTTCCTAGTCCTGCACTGTGGATGACTAGTGATGCTGAGGCATCGTTTTTTCCTGAAAGAAAACTTACATGCAACAGTGTACTCAACAACAATTATCAATCAGTATTACGTAGGTAGAATCTCCAAGTTTGTAAGAACTAGTGGTGGTTTATACCCCCAAAAGCTGAGTGTTTAGCTGAAATATCCTGTCTAAAATACATTTTGAATTGACTCTTTCTGATTGTTTAGAGGTGTGATTGATTGTTCATTTTTAAAAAAAAGATATATTTTAATAAATTTCACTAAGTTCATAGTGTCACACAACATCTACTGTGAAATAAGCACAAATACTTATTTTTGTTAGTTTTAACTATGTATCAGTTCTATTGAAATGCTTTTCAGTTGTGTTTGGGAATTTGGAAAAGAACATAGATTGCTGTTTATACCACACTTTTTTTTTTTTTTCTCTACGACTCTATCATTTTTGTTTCAGTTCCAGTAATCTTGGTCATTCTGCTCTTTCTGTGAACGCCGGTCGCAAAATTGGGTGCTCATTAATAGAGATTGCAGAAATAATAAAATGGATTTTAACCTTTCCTAATGTTTTGGGTCAAACTGGATGTGAGTTTTGATTCAGACCCTTAAGTATTGAGAGAAGGAGTGTCCATGTGGGTATGGGATATCTGGGGTTGTCACTAGCTCTGTGGTGAAAGTATTCCAAGTGACTGTGGGCTTTGTATCTATCTAGTTTCATCCCCAAAGAATGAGTTTTGAATTCTGAGGTCTGAACTGAAAACATAATGGAAAGCTTATGAGAAGCTCGGTATGTAAAAGAGAAATCCTTCTTCACTAATTTTTCTCTGCTGGGGGTGTGTAAGAGGAAGAAGTCACTAAAGCCTGCAAAATGATCATGCAACACTACAGAAGACAGTTGAAACCCTGCCTTCAATAAAAGCCTTTTAAAAAAAAAATCACTCTGGCTTCACGGAAACTCTTCTTAGGAAACTGGAAACGTAATGTAGTCTTTAATTGATCCTGGTAACATTCCTCTGAAGAAGCCTGAATAATGCTATACAGTTGCTTCAAATTTCAGGTATTAAGCTGTAATAGTTAACTTCAAAAAGAGGTGAACATTGCTGAATTTCCATCCTTGCTCAACAAAATCTCATTCATTAACAAAACAAACCTGAAGGTATCCTGATGAAAGTTTTTGTAAGGCTCCTCTTAGTTTTATTTTATAGATGTCAGTAAAACTAATGCTAGAAACTCTGCAGTTAACCCTAAGGTCATGTGATAATTCAGGTTGGTCTCATCTCCAGCCTCATGCTTGAAGCCGGGTCAGTTCTGAGATCAGGCCAGGCTGCTTGGGAATATGATCTTGAAAATCTCCAAGGATGGAGATTGCATAGTATAGTGGGGGGGTTTGGGTTTTTTTTTGGAAGGTGGTATTTTTACCTGTTGAGCAGGCACATTGCCTTTGAATGCACCTAAGAGAACTGCCAAGTGTGTTGCTTAAACAACTGGAAATGGTCCAGATTCTTAGCTCCCAGGGTAGAGGGAGGACAGAGGGAGCTGACTGTAGATTTTGGGTCTTGAAGGTTCTGTAATTGTAGCCTTAGTGCCATCCCCAAGCCTGGGCCATCCACTTGATTGATACTGGTCTTTTATATCAGTCAAGTGGTACTCATTGGCATTACTATTTCAGGATTATTCTTATTCTTATTCTTATTCTTATTCTTATTCTTATTCTTATTCTTATTCTTATTCTTATTCTTATTCTTATTCTTATTCTTATTCTTATTCTTATTCTTATTCTTATTCTTATTCTTATTCTTCATTTTCCTCTGGTGAGGCCTCTATTGTGTGCAATGCACTTCAGAGAAAACAGTTCAGGAAATGAAGCTTGAAAATGCCCTCTTCAAATGCTGTGGTAAGCATGGGGTGAGAAGGGTATCCATGAGCGCAGACATATCTGAGCCACCCGCTGCTGCTGCCGCCCAGGAGGGATGCTGCACATGAGGGGAAGGACCAGTCCCAAGGGCTGTGGCATCTTGCCATGGCACTTCTGGTTTCCCTCCAGTGTGGAGTGAACATGTCTTTGTGCTGCTCCTGTGAGTGTTTGGAGCTTCTCAACGTTTCCCCAAACACAAGAAATGTTAAAAGGGATTAGTCAGGGACATATAATGAACTGTTTGAAATTTTCTCTGTGATGTGTTTGATTTCTTCTGTAATCAAAGCTGGATTCATATATTGGTAATTGCTGTGAAGTCCAGATCATATGATCACATTAGTCTCAGCTTTTGCTTAAAAATAAGTGTCTTTCTTGAAAAGCATAACATATTCCCAGGGTGATTTAATCTACCCTTGCTTTATTCAGGACTAAAGATTTAATGTTTTCAGATTCAAATGCCAACACAAATGCCTTGTCTCTTTCAATAAGCCACAATTTGCTTCAGCTTTTTTCTTTAAAATAGCCTGACTGAAGTTACTTCTAACTGTTCAGTCTACTTCTGTTTATGCAGCTTGGGGTATGTGTGATCTTTGGAGCTCAACAAATGCAAAGGTGAAAGCTGACTTCTTAGGCTAATATTTAAACAGGGCAATGAATAATCTGAAAAATAAGATAAATTTCTTGGACATTCTGCTTTTGGTATAATTTGATTTTTTTTTTGGTTTCTTATTGTCATCTGAATAATCTTAGATTTGCCTGACGTTTTTCTGGCAGATATGCATCTGACAATTTTTCATTGTTTTGACTCTTCTCTTGACATTTTGTTGCTAGTCAGTATTGGATTTTTTTACAGAGGAGGAATCTTGCTCCATAACAAGCTAGGGTACTACTTAGTTTATTGAGAGTGGTGAGATACTGCTCTTGGATTATACCTTCAAGCATCTGTAGTCAACATACTCCGTACAGTTTTGAGAATGGCCCAGAAAGCAATAAATTCCAGGTCAATCTGCTGCTGCTTTACACAAAATGCTCTAGAGGAAAGCTGAGGGAAGCCCACCTGGTGTGTTTAGCCATGTACTGAGCTGCCAAAGAAGCTATTAGCAACATGCTGGCTTTCTAGATGTCCTCCAGCATGTGGCCCCTTTACAGTTCCAGTAAAAACTTTCTGATCAAGCATTTCATTTGCTCCCACATTTGTTGTCTGGATGGAAAGTGTGCCTGTCCCCAGGTATAGTCCTTGTAGGCCACGCAAAAAACCCAACCCAACCCAAACCAAAAAAACAACAACAACGAAATCTCAACCAAAAAAAACCCCAACCAACCAAACCCAAATCAACACAGTGTCCAGATAGCTATTGAAAAAACTTACAGGGAATTAATTCATACCCTGACATAAATGCATCAGCAACATTGTAGTTTCTGCCCAATAACAGACACAGCAGTGGCTTTCATTCAGCAGTTTCTGGCAGACACTGGAGTATACTATAAATTGTTATTCAATAGAGAAGAATTTGGCATATGAATTAAGGTGAGCAATTTTATGGCATTATCCAGAATGGCTTTCCTAGTGCATGATATACTCTCTTAGGAATGTTTCCAAAAAGACAGCTGCAAATTTTCCCTTAGTAAAATCTATCTGTGGTGGAGTCTGTTCATTTTCAGAGATTTTTATCTTCACAAGCAACTTCAAAACCCCATAAAAAATCCAGTTGTTTTCACAGATAAGGCTCTGGAACAGTCCAAAGTGTACTATCAGATTAATTTGCATTTAGATTGTGCCTTTTCAATGGCTCTGAAAGACATTACAAATACAAATTAGGTTTAACACTAGGACTGTAGAAACCTCTATTGCAACCTTCTGAGGTTGGAAGAGTTAGAGATGCCATGACCTGTAAGCCCTTACTTCCAAGCCAAGATGCCCTGCAAGTCAAGCAGTAGAAATTCTGCCCCTTCTAAAACAAAAGTCATTGTTGATGGTTAAAATTAATTGGGTTTTTGCAGTATGTTGCTCTGATGGATGTTTTGTTGAAAAATTGACATCAGTTGTGGTGCCGCCAAATACGCTGTAAATGACTGCAAGCCTTTCCCGTGCTCATAATTTAACTTGAAGATATGATGTTTAAGTGATAATTTATGGCTAGTATGTTCCACGTTGGTATTAATTTTATTGCTAAACCACTGTTAAGGCACTGTCTGTAGTAATACTCCAATATTTTTGTAACTTTCTTTTAATATAGCATGTGCAATGCAATACCCTGCAATGAGAAAACATTACTGTTGCTGTCTCTTGGGAAACTCCATTTGTCAGGTTGTAAAAAGAAGATGCAGAACAAGTTATCTGATAATTGTTGAAGCAGCGAGATTTAAAAAAAAAAAAAAAAAAAAGCTAAAGAAACACTGAAGAAAACTCATTTAATCATACTCCTGCCTGAAAGTGGAATCATGCAATATTTGGAGAGTCTGTATACAATTCATGAGAGCATCTATAATTTCATGTACGTATTGGCCTAAGTCAGGCTTGTTGTTTTCCCAGTGCCTGCTCAATGTGGCCTAAGACATGTGAAATGATGTCAGCCAAATGCCAGAACTGGAAAGACAGCTGATGAAAAATATGCTTGGAAGGGCTTTGATGCTGTTTGGTTATATCTTATTTCTTCTCAGCCTTTCTCATTCTTATGTTTCAGTAGCTCCTTCAGAGATACTTTGTGTGACCCAGAGATACTTTGGTTCACTCTGTGTGATTGTTTGGAAAAGGACATTTACTTGTAGCTGACCAGAATCACCAAGCAGAGAGCTGAAAATGTGCCATGTTCCTGCACTGACCAACCATTCAACCAGTCTGGGTCACACGGGGAAAAAAAAAAAAAAAAAAAAGCTCTGCCACACAAATGTTAATGAAAACCAGTTATTCAGATAAATACTGTTACACTGAGTCAGTGGAAAGTTTTAGTGAGACTAGTGTCTTCTCCCTGATGATGGCCAGGGTCAAGTGCCCAGGGAAGGATATACTGGCAGGAGAGGTAACCAGGAGCACTTTCCTATGGCAATTTGTGGCTGAAGTACTTCTTGAACTCAACTCCTTTATCATTGTGTTTAAGTATCTGTTACGGACTTCTCTGCATGTTGGTTTGATTGCTCTTGGGACCCTTCTGCTTTTAGTCCCCATAATACTTCGTGGCAAAGAGTTCCACAATTCTGTCATCTTCTGTGTGGGCAAGAACTTCAGCAGCATGTGTTAAATCTGTTACCTGATGGCATTATGTGAAGTTTAACGTTTCTCTGTTCACATTCTCTGCGCTACCAGATCCTTTATACCTGTCACTTACTGTCTCTTTTCCAGGTTGAAGAGACATAGCTTGCTTCATTTTTTCCCCTCATAGAGAAATTATTCTATACTTCCTTCTATTCTATTGATCTTTTTCTGACCCTTTCCTGTTCAAATATATCTTCTTTCAGTGACCAGGTCTGTCCACATCAATCAATCCACAACCCCAGCACAAGTGTGTACCACTATAAACACATTGATAGTGATGTTTTATATTTCTAATTTCTCTACTCATTTACTGTAAGATTAGTAGCTTCTAATAATCTTAAAAGTCTATTTTTGTTAAATTATCCAAATTTCTTTCCTAGATCTTTCTTGATCAACAGTTAGTGTAGAGCCTGGTATTCTGCCCATACAGCTAAGGTTATTCTTACTGACATATGTTACTTTATGTTTAATGGTGTGGACAGCTATCTGACGTTATTGGTCAGTCATGCAGCAATCTTTCTGTAACTCTGTGCAATATATTTTAATTTATATGATGCTGAGAAATTTTATATTGTGAATAACCTTCACTCACTATTCAGCCTCAGCTATAGAGCTGTTATGGATAGGCTGAGAATTAGAGAGAGATCACAGTGCAGATCCTTCTCCTTTGAGGACAGCTGTTAATTTCATCATTTTTTTCTTTAAAAAAAAAAAAAAAGTTACTAATTATATATTAACTACTGAGAGAATCTTTCTCCTTCTTCCATGACAACTTAGCTTCTTTATGTGTCTCTCAATCTGTTAAAAGCTTTTTGGGCATCCAAATATAATATATCACAGAAATCATCCTATTCACATGTATATTGGTGTCTTCAAAGAACTGCAATGCATCTAGGAGGTATGACAGCCGTCTATAAAAAATACTTGTTTATTCTCTGTTATGAGATATTTATGGGTATATATACTATTAAAGTTCCAACCTATCTGCCTGACATAGAAACCTAACTAATAATCTATATTATCCTGTATTTCCTTGATCCCGAGATCTATTTAATAAGAGCTTCCTTTATTCTGACACTTAACAATGCTAGATTTTTTTTGGTTCTGTTTGAAACTTTTAAAGAGATGATACCCATTTACTCTGAAACTTTAGTGAAATATTTTTAGATAGTCTCCTAGCTGACCTCAGGTGCTTTATTCTTTTAGCAAATTATCTTGTTTTCCTACTACTAACCTCTCCTGCTTTTATGTAGTTTCTTAAGTGATACTGGAGTAGTTTGGTTTTTTTTTTCCCCTCATTCCTACAAGGGTCTTTGGTTTGATTATATTATGATCATCAACAACCGGGCATGCCCTTTGCAATAGGTTTTGAACTGAGTCCTGTGGGTTTCTTGGAACTAGGTCAAGAAATGTTTCTCCTTCTGTCAGGTCTCTGGTTGCTCCATGAGGCAGTTGTTTAAACCATGTAAAAAATAAGCAAGACCCACTCTGTTACTTTCCTGGTTTACATGGGAGTAACTGAAATCTCCCATGATTATTGCCATGTGTTTGTCCTCATGGCTTATGTAATCAACCTTAAAATGTCCTGGGCCACTTTTAATCCAGGGGGGATGCCGAGGCATTCACTTTTTCATTTGCCCGTAGACTGATTCAAAATTTACTGTATTTCATTCTTCTATCAGTATGACTGCATTGATCACATTTGTGTGATTTGTATTCTGATACTACTGATTTTTCTACCTTCTGTCAAAATTTGGATGTGATTTGGAGCTGATTTTAGTCCAGGTCTTGTTGTCTAATTACATACATTAAGTTTAAATGAGTCTTTATTTACTTAAACTAATTTTCATGGTTTCCTCACTGGATTTCATTGCCTTTATTCCATACCTTCTTGCAGTGTGCTCTGGCAGAAGGATGTTAAAGAAGTCCTGAATTATTATGGGAATTGCATACCTCAGGAAGACCAAGTGAACCAGATAAGGATCTGCATCTAGCTTGAGAAGGGAAGAAGAGAGAGGTACTGCTTGGAAGGAAGAAAAGGGGAAGAAATTTAGCAGCTGTCCTCCCACATTCTCCAGACATGCATTGAGGATGAGGTGAATTCCCAGGACTCAGAGAGCAGAAGAGCTCTGTAGAAATTACAAGAGGAGAAGGGACTGGGAATGGTCTGTCTTGAAAATAATTGCTTATTTAATAGTTTGATGTGGTTTTAAGCCCATACCCTAAAAGGATAAGGGGCTCCAGGGGCTGGTTTGCCTACGTGTTTAGGGAGTGAGAAAATCTGAATGCCTCAGTGGGGGATTGCAGCCGTCAGAGGGCACAGCAGCCCGAGAAAACCACTAATAACAACTTATTCCTAAAAACATGTTCATTTGTTTGGTTTTTTGTCTAGGATCAAATGGGGCAATTGTTTCTGACTCAATAAAACTTCTGACTTTTTTTTTTTTTTAATGGTATGTTTTATCCTTATGGAGTATTTATTCACTGAAATGAGCATGGTCCACCAAGGTATGTCAAGTTCTCGTGGGCTCCTGGGTTACTTCTTCTTCCCAGCTTGACCTCCTGGCTTCTTAACCAGCCACCTGGCTGATTATAGGAAATCAAAGAGCTCCAGAGAAGTCAGAGCTTCAGTTTCCAGGGGTGAGCAGCTTCATTGTTTTAATGATGAAATTGCTCCCACATACCTGCTTCTCCCTGGTCTGCCGTGGATGATCTTGTGTTTCCCAGGTACGCTGCTCCTTAACCCACCACTGGCAACTCAAGAAAACTTGGATGGCTTCAGAAAACTGACATAGGATTCCTCTTCCCTTGGGGACTTCAACATTTCATTTTCCAGTTCCATTGTCAAGCCCAAACTCTAAGCACACTTTTTAATTCCCCATCAAATAGAAATTTTGGGATTCGGCACCCCTCAGAGACAGTTCTGCTAGGGATTCAAGAGCAAAACATACTGCCTGGCATATTTGAGGTTTGGAAGGCTTCTAGGATGTAGGGAGAAGCATTGCATCTGAAATCAGTATAGTGTAGGCCTGCCTATATTGTGTATGCCACTTTGTGCATGCCACTGCTGTTGTTATGGATCATTGTGACAGGACCCTGATACAGCCTAAAATGGGAAAGGTTGAGGGCTCTGTGTTGGTACTGATAAACTGGAGGGAAAGATCTGTCTGTCACGGGACTATATTATACATCACTAAAGAGAAGAAAAAAAAAAGAAAGAGAGAGAGAGGATTTTTGAATATTACCTTTTGTATATATGAGAATACATAGCCATCTGCCACGAGTGGCTTCCCCTCTGCCCCAGTATGTACACAAGCTGCAGAGCCAGGGCAGTTGCATTGAGAATCTTTTATTTCATGGTCCTACAAGGTTATCCCATGATTACAAAGCATATTAATTGTGTTTGAAAAACTGTTCTAAACTGATTTTTTTTTTTTTTTTTTTGTTAAGTAGCCAGATTAGCTTGCAGTATCATTAGTAGTCAGTGCTAATATCTTTTCGTCACAGTGGATGCAGTGATAATCCTTCCTCTACTGGCTACTTCTTAGGTGAAATGTGCTCATATAGGAAAAACATTGTCACGAAGATGCAAAAACTCTCTTGAGTATGCAAAATTTAATTCTGTTTTTTTTGTGCATATTTTCTTTTTTCCTTTGGTAGTCAGGTAGATGTGGCATGGGAATGCATGTAGAAAAACATCTCTCCCAAAGAGGCACAGTCAGTTTGAATCAATGCTTCAGTCAGTCACTGCACAATAATTTGTCTGTGTTAGAAATAACCAATAATCTTATGATTGGAAATGTTTGGGGAAGAAACTGGTATTTGTTCTTTTAGGCAGTTTACAACACTGTACTTATTTGACAACACTATGTAGTTGCTCTTTCTTCAGTTAAATCAGATGCTTTCTCCATCTGTTGTGAATGTGGGCCTTCCATACATGAAAAACGAGAAACTATGTATATGAGTGTGAAACAAATCTATAGTGTGGAACAACAACAACAAAAAAGCGCCATCCCTGCCAACTGCTGTAGTTTTAAGAGTGGGCAGATTTCTTGAGACCAAGCTTCAGCTGTGGTTTGTAACTAAGCCTGCTTGAACACAACCCGATTTTGTGTCTTATCTCTAAAACTTGCCACTCTCACAGGAAGCGTGAAGGGACTGAGAAAACTGGTGTTTGCAAAAAGTACATTTAATGCACACAGTTTTTTCACCCTTTGATTTTCCTTTACTACTTTTCTCTAAATGTGCAAGTCTGTAATTTCCAATGATAATGATAAACCCATAGGAGGGGTTACACTGGATAGAATAACACCCTGCTATTTTGGAATTTGAGGTATTTCTATGAGAAATATGAATATCTTGGAATCAAGGTGTGTGTGATGGTTTTACAGTGTCTTAGATCTATTTTCCCTTTGGTATTAGCTGAGCTTTGAGAGGGTTAAAAGAAACTTGACATAAATGTTTATTTTAGAGTCCTTTTTGTTCTCATGGGGCATTTATTTGGGTGAGTGTCAGATGCTTTCAGCACTTTTAAAATAAAACACATAGGTTTTGAGCAGGGTAGAATTAATTTTGCTGATATTAAAAGTGATAGGCAGGAACAATTGTGGGTGTTAAAGGTGTTTTTAAAATTATAGCCATAAGATTAGTGATTTCCCGTTAAAAAATTTCCATTTATCAAAATATGTTTTTAAAGAAATACTTGAATCATTTTTGTGAGTGTAGGCCTCTGTTTTCCATAAAGGATGATGTTTTCTGTTTCAGCATCATGCAAAAAGCAAGTTTTACATTTTCATGGCATATGCTACTTCTGAACATCAGTTTGACATACTCCCCTCCTTAATTCTGTTTGTGATAAACTTGTATTTTAAAATAAGATTTTAAACTCTCAAAACTATGAAGCAACACTTCATGTCCACTTCATGGACAGCCAGGCCCCTGGAGTCAGCAGTACAAGCACTGGCAGACACAAAGAGTCACTGTTCTGAATTGAATAGAGATCTTCTAGTGGTCAATATATATTTTTTTTTTTAATTTAAAGCTATTAGGAAGGTTAATATAGGTGAACAATATGTAGGAATGACATTTTTTAATGTGTTCTACCCCTTTTACTCCCCACTTTTTTTCCTGAATATTTTCAGCACTTTATTTTGTTCTTTAAAAATGTGTTTGCTATTATAAGTTAATCATGGAAAAATGTACATGAACAATTCTTAGGAGAATATGTAAAATATGAAAACCAAGACATTTTTATTCTGTTGTGAATTGAACATACATTTTCCTTCTGTGATCATCCTCATTTCACTTGTGAAATCAACTATTGGTATGAACAACTGCTATTACAAATCTGCGTTGAATTTTCTGGGTGCGCTCCTTTTCCCGCTGTTTCACTCAAAGTACGTGTATAAAATGAGCTCAGGAAGTGTAGGAATGCCACTGAAGAGAACAAATTGGATTAATATTTGAATCTGTTATGCAAAACATTAGGTTACTTCCAGTGGTGAGTGATGGTGTGTGGGGTAAGATGACTATTGCATATTTCTCTGGTAGCACTTTCTTCCTGCCCTCTATTTGTTTTCCTGGTTGAGAAGAGAAATAATGAGTTTCAGAGAGGAAATCAGTCTGTCTGGCTCTGAGAGACTACCATAACGCTGTGAAGAATGGCAGAACCAGACAGGACTGAAGGTCCATCTTGCCCAAGCACTCTATCAGTGATGATAAGCAGGCACACTAGGATGAGTAGGCACTAGGCAAATATCCTTACTATTACCCCCCCATCCCAATTACAATCCCAGCCTCTAATTTCAGCTCAGGGACCTACCAAATCTGTCATGGTTTGTCTGTTCAGTAGCTCTGTATGGAGCTTTTTGGCACCTTCTTCCCAACATCTTATGCAAACTTCTTGCATTTGCAGTGTCCTTTGTCCAGGACAGCCTTACCATGGTTGCATGAAAAGCCATCTACTTCTGTCTGTTTTGAACTTGGTTTCTACTAGCTTTGTCTGAGTGCATGTGTTGCTTGTGGCTGGACCATTCATCTCCCTCCAGCTTCTCCAGGCTCTTTGTAACTTTGCAGACTTTGGCTGCAGGTGCTATTTCTCGCCCTTCCACAATGAAGAGGCTCAGACCCCATGCTTGTTCGTCATATGGAAGCCCTTCCACCTCTCATCATCCTCCCTGCACCTCTCTGAACCTTTTACAATTTAAATGCTGTTGCCTCCTCTCAAAAAGGACTGCACACAATTTGAAAGATAAGTGTGAACCAAGAGTTGATCTCACAGCACTAAAATGATTTTGCTTTGTTCTCTCTTCCTTTTCTGATTATTCCTGACATTTTCACATTGCTTTTATGGAACCATCTATCATAACATGAAGGTTCTGCTCCAGAATGCTGTTATTTCAGAAACAACCACTGTCTATGCAGATCTAGGATTATCTTTCCCCACATGCATCACTTTGCAGTTGTACACAATGAATTTCAGCTGCTGTCTTATTGCTCAGCTATTCAGTCTCATCAGACCTTTCTGTAATTCTTCACAGTCTGCTCATGTTCCTATTCTTCTGCATAACTTAGTGTCATCATCAGTCTTTGCCTCACGCCTCATCCGTTTTTCTAACAATGTCTACAATTATTAAATAGCTCATTTATCAACACCAGTGCCAGTAAAACTGAACTGGTGACCTCCCTTTGTTGTGAAAACTGGCCACTTACTCATACCTTGTTTCCTATCTTTTAAATAATTTATTCATGCAAGGAGTCTCCTTATTCTTAGTTACTTAGCTTCTTCTGTCATCTCTAAACGAGAGACTGTAGAAATCTTGGTCTGTAGCTTTCTTTCCATGAACCTACATGCTACCTCCAGAGTGTCCATTGGTTGCCGGTGTCACTGATGCCCAGGCAGATCACCACTGCACACTATTTCCCCAGGCTTCCTCAGACCTTGCCCAGGTTTCCGGTAAATCCACCACCTTTCTTCTTGTAAAACAAGCTCCCATGTGGTCCTCTCAAGGGTCATGCACCCTGTTGTTTATTTGCCTGATGATTGAATCTTCCACTGCCACAATCTGCTTCTTCCTATCTGGTCTTTGATCTTCCCTTCACTTTAACTTCCTTTGAAGAAGTATGTCCTTGGACTTAAGAATGTAGCTTCCAGGAATTTTCTGTTTGCTGAAGCTTTGTTTTGAAGTGGGAGAGGAAGGCATTTTCTGTTGTTTCTGAGACCCTTCCCAAGAGCCAGGTGCTGCTCCTGAGCATGCATTGAGCTCTAGTTGTGAGGGCCAGCAGCGTGCAAACTGAGATACGCTGCTTTACTTTGCTTCTATGAGAAGGATTAAGACCTATGTGGAATATTTTTATAAAAATATAAAATAATCTCCAGATTTGGGTATTTCATGCTTCCAGATAGTTCTTCTGGACTCAGTTTCACTTTCTAGAAGGAAATTCTTCCCATATTTTGTATAGGAGACTTTCAAAAGTTGTGGTACTTCATTTGTACCCAATTTGCTAATTTTCAACCGGTGTTAGCAATGTTTCCAGTCTTTATACACTAATGTGTGTGGCCTTTGAAACACAAAGGACTGTGATATATCTCGTTATTTCAGAAGAAACCTACTTGCTTACAGGTATAAAACCAATGAGCAACTCAGGAACTGGACCTTTTCTTTTCTTCCCTTTTGCACTAAATTTCCAAGGAGGATCTGGTGGCATTGCTTCATCAGGGTTGGCTGGAGCAAACAACTCTTGTTGAGTCTCATACAAGTTATATAGATTTTTTTAGTGCAGTGAAGAATAAATTGATTACAAAAATAGTACTCGGAAAAACTTTTTTGTTCTAGAGGAAATCCATCACTTTTATGATTGTGTGTCAGATTGATATATGTTACTGAGCAAACATATGAAAGACTAAGAGTTGCCAGCAGATACATAGTGGTTGTTCACTACCTGGTCTGAACTGGCGCTGATATGCAGCAGTGGTGCTTTACAATTTAGTTTGGATCTCTGGTGCAATCTTTCTGTGAAATGAAAACTAGAAGTCAAGTAAGAAAATTGAGGAAAAGTTTTTAATATGGTGGTTAAATTATTCAGCAGGTTAAGTGTTAGATTTGCAGTGAAATATCTTTGAAATAACAAATCAGTGAATGCTCTTTGATGCCCTGTGGAGGGAGTGGGAAAGAAGGAGGGCAGCCAGGCAGCTTGAAATGAAGCACACAGGCACGCTTTGTTGTCAACAAAGATACTTGGAGAGTTAAATATCTGAGATGGAATTCAACTGTTGTTGGCTTAAGAGGAAGCAACTGTGTTTCTTATGAAGGCTGAAATAAAATCCAAACCATACCCAGACACAGCTCCTAGCACTGAAGGGATGGTCTCTGAGACCTTTTTCCCTAGCATGCTGATGAGTGGCTGTGATTGTCAACGCTCTTCATGGCTTGGGGAGTGACTATCAGTAGCTGCCCACACTTTTTGGAGCACACTGGAGATTTTTGGAGCCCTAGGATCCTGCAGCCTGGCAAACTTTTCTGTTTGGTTGGGTTTTTTTGTTTGTTTTGGGGCTGGCTTAAAAAGACAGTCCCTTTGTGCAGGGTCATGTTGAAGACCCTAACCTACTCAGATGTGCTGTGGATTATACAGGTGGGAAGAAGCAGGGAAGGGCTTGAGATTTTTCTCTTTTAAGAAAAAAGGAAAACCAAACCAAAACAAAAAGCGAGGGGAAGAAGCTGCTGGCTGGGTGCCACCCTGAATGGCCTTGTTGTTCTCTCTAGCTCTCTGGACCTAATTAAGCGAGTTGATTTCTACAGGCGATGGCGAAGTCTAATGGCAGCAAAGAGAAGATCGCTAACACATGGGGCAGGCCTGTGATGTGGCTTTCTGGAATGAGAGATTGCAGTTGCAGGAGGAGGAGAGAAAGGATGAGAAGGAGTATGGGGAATGGAGGGAAGGAGGTCCCTCCGCAGAGACAAAAGTGGCAGACACAGGAAGGAGTTTTGTTTCCTCCCAGGAACGCTGGGAAGAACCAGGGAGAGTTTGATTTCAAAGTCCAACAATGCAGCTATGGCATTTGTTTCCAATTCAGCAGGAATGAGCGTATGGTTTGAACAATTCTTTCGAGGTTCCTGGCAGAGGGAATATAACTCATCTCAGCTGGCTGTTTTAGTAGATCAAATGACACAAAAATTTTCACTCAAAGCCTAGGGTATCCTTCTGGCAGCCAGAGACCATGCACATCTTCACAGATTTGCTATTTGCTCTAATGTGGACCAAGAGCTGCGTGCTGTGTAGAAAACTGCTTGCTTACAAAACAATCTTATTATTGCCAGATGTTGGCTGCCTGCCTGCTTTTACATAATTCAAGCTTTTCTCTGCTCAAGTTGTTACAATTTAAAGGTGCTTTAGAAGTTTTTTTTTAAAAGCCTTGATGATACTTTTTTTCCTTATTCTTTTTTCTCCCTTGCTTAGAGTTGTCCTTCCACTAACACATGCTGCAACCTGGTATATGTTAATGTGTACAACCAAGAACAGCAAAACTTCTTAGCTCTACTTCTGGGTTAATTCAAACAAGAATAAAAATATCCATAAGGCCATGTTGTCTGCATCCTGGTGACTCACACATACCAAATACAATATGCATCTTTGTTTCAAATGTTGTCCTACATAGTGAATATAGCTTTTGCTTTTTAAAAAATTGTTTTTCCATATTTTTTCAAATTTGTAACTTGAGGTAATGGATTATTGTAAGTCTCCAAAGACTGATAACAGAGGCTTAAGATGGGCAAGTGATATATTCTCTAAGAAAATTTCTCCATGTGGCTACTGGTGCTTTGCTCATAAACTTCATCCTTCATCCACAGATCAAATAACTGTCTAAGAATTGTCATAATAAGCCTGTGACATATTCCTTATTGAGTCTGTAGTGAGTTACCCAAAGCAGCAGTGAGCAAAAATTATTTTTACAAGATTATCCTAGCACGTTATCAGCAGAATTAGAAACAGGGGGCTTCAGTTCTGCCTCTGAGCTTTTTGCTTTAATTGCTTCAGACACAGAAGTTGCATGGCTTGCCTAACTGCAGTTTGGCCACCTAAAATGTGCTGATCTAGGTGAGGCTGATTCTTAAGGCTTCCTTTATTGCCAGTGAAGAGAGAAGGACAACTTCAACTGCCAGCTCATCCCATTTGAAGGGAGGCAGACCAGATGGAAAAACCTTCTCCAGAGGTCTCTGTACAGTGTTACAGGAGCAACCAAGGCAGCTTGCTCACAGCTGAGCTCCTCAGCAGCTCATGCCATGCACATGCTTGACACAGTTGTTTGTGCCTAGCTAATGACTTCAGCTGTCCATTTGCCTGGAGAACAGACCATGGTCCATAACTTGTTTTATTATACTGTATAATTGTTTTACTTCCTATTCTATAGCCAGGAAATTCAGCAGTGCTTAGAAAACTGTAGTAACTTAAAGAAAATAGTGAAAAAATCAACACTTTACATCAGAGATTCTCCTCTACTTCTATACCAACATCAGGATAATACAAGTTTGAAAAGGGTAAATGTAAGCCCCTTATTTCACTCTGTCTTTGGACACGCAATATTGCAAATCACAGGATAATCCTACCAGAAGTGCAGTGATGCAAGCTGGTGATGAAATCCTCTCCCCCCACTAGCCTTCATATTTAGGGTTTTGAATGAACCATTCTCACTGGGAAATAAGTTCCAGTGTATTTTACCATGCAATTTTCCAGTGACATCTAAACCACTTTAAAAATCCCCAACTAAGTCTCTCTCATGCTTAGAATAAATACCATTGTAAGTAATAGAATAAACAAATGATGCCAATAGTTGTAGGAAAAAATAAGTGATAATAAGTTATTGTCATTTGGCAACTGAGATCTAGTTTATATTTTACCTATTTATTATATTTTTTTCTTTGATTCTACTCAAATATGGTGTCTTGAACAAATAAAATAAAACTTTCTCCCTTTTGGTGGACAAGTAGCTGAAATATATAGAAAAATCTGCTCTCTTTCTCTCTCTGTCTCTCTTTTTATTTTTTTTTTTTTCACCAAGATGATTGCGAGCAAAGAGAATCTGTTTACCCAACATGGAACTTTTGTTTTGTGCTGTCCTATTGCTGTGCCTATTATCAGGGTCTTTGAAAGCCACAGTTTGTGGCTAGCAGTAAGAACTACACATGTAATTCACTTCTGAGCATTTATCTTTCCTGTATGTGAAAGAGTAATTTTTATCTCTGTTGGAGTCTCATCTATAACATAAGAGTTTAAAATGTTTTTCTGCTTCCGAGTCAGAATTCCTTGCCCAATGTTAATTATGTGTTGTGCTGGGACTTGTATGATCAGATGCTGCCCTTTACTTGCCAGCTGGGGTAAAGACTCACTGTGTTATGCTTCCTGGAGGAGTTAGTTCATAATAAGATCTGGTTGAAATTAGGCATTTTTATCTTCTTAGGTACATCAATATTTGGAAATCCTTTTTGGTTTGACTTAAAATGAAAACACATTGTTTTAAGATTTTATGCAAAACAAATAGCTTCAGAAAATTAGGATGTATAAATAAGCGATCATTTGTTTTGAAATGCAGGCATTTCAAAGCAGATTAAACATCGAGTGTTTTGAGAGTTTCTTTTGACATTTTTTCCATTATAAAAGGAAGATTTGACTGAGATATCATGGCATAGTGTATGAATAATATAAAACCACTCCCAAAACAAAATTCCCTTAAAATCAGAATATTTTCTGAAATAAAAAAGTCATGATATTTCTCTTTTAAGAGTGTTCTCACTGGAATCAATGCAGTTTTCAAAATGCTCACTTAATTTCAAAACCAAATATTTTGAAAACATTTTGGTGAATGAAGTTGTCAAGAGCTTGTTTTCTGGGACAGATACCACTTAGAAATGTAAGAGGCAAACAGTCTTGTTGACCAACTGCTCTCTGCTACTGAAGAACTATTGAATGAACTTTTTTTTTTTTCTTTCTATAAACTTGTTGTTTTTCAACAGAGAAGTAAAGACATGTTGCAGCAGGCACGCATCTGGCTGTTGTGCTGAAAAAATAAGAACAACAGAATGAAGTCTGCCAGTCTTTTTTTTTTTTTTTTTTTTTTATTTTTTATTTTTATTTTTTTTTTTTATTCCCCCCCTCTGGGCTTTCTGTTCCCCAAATCTAGCTGTGCATACTGTTTGCGTGCGGGTGTGCATGATCCCACATGCACGTGGAGGGAATTGCAACTCCGTCACGTCATCTGGAGCATGCATTTCCCACCAGGTGGTGCTAATGGAAGAATCCCAATGACTGGGAAAAGGGACATAGAACACCCTTTAAAATAGGCTGGGAACTATCTAGCTTTGAGCTTTAAACATGTCACTTCTAGCCCATGATACTAAAATTCAGTCCATGCATTCCTACAGGAGGACGTATATGCAGGGTTCTCAGATAAATGATGGGCATTGGTTATTTTCTGATGGAGAAACTGTGCAGAGAAAAACAGCCTTTATTTTAATAATATCTTCTCTTTTTTTTCATCCACTTTCAAAACTGTTTAATAGTTCATGACATTGCTTTCCAGAAGTATAGAGTAGCAGATTGAAGGAAGAGGGAAGGGTACAAATAGTTCTGGGTTTAATTATTGAGCACTCATTTGACTTGAGTAGATATGATACTTCAGTATTACTGCATCCCTGTCATAACGTGGATGTAATAATGACCAGCAATTTTCAGCGTATTTGTAAGATTATGCTAATACTGTTGGGATTATTTGATGAAAGGATCCTTAGAAATGCAAAGTGTCATCATACAGAAAAACATTCAGTTAAAATTGCATAAGCTTGCTTTATTTTATCATTAGAGTAAAACAACACACTGAAACATAAGATCCTGTTCAAAGGATCATTTTGAACAGCATTCCTGAAAAAGCCTTTAGGTTTGGAGTTTTCCAAAACGATCAGCACTTTCCTCTCACTGGAGCCAAAGGTGAATCTCTCATGAGTCAGGCAAATGCTGAGTGATTTTTCAACATCCCACTCCAAATACTTGCTCGATCTCTTCCCAAACCACAACAGAGCTGAAAAAAAAATAAAATAAAATCACAGAATTTGTGGAGGAGAAAGGCTTAACCAGCTTTTGCCCCATAAAATCTACTAATTAGAGTAGTTTTGGTTCCTGAATATGAGAACTGAAGATTTGAACTATGTCGCTGATATTTTTAGTGTATGTGGGTCCCTGTGATACAGGGCAAAAGCATTCTAAGCTCTGTTGACAACATATTTTTACAAGAAAGAAGTGGAGTTTTTTCTTTGGTGCTCCTGAGTAGCAAACTGCCTGTGTGACATGTAAATAATGTGATGGATTTGAAGGGAAAGCATATAATTACACTGGGTATGGCTGGGTCAATTCTGTCCAAATTTGGAAACTGAATGGCTGGGTGCTGGACCATTGGATAAACACAGGCACTCTCAGAGCACTCTTCACAAATATCTGCTTCTTTACTATCTGTAGGTTAATAAAGGAGTAAAAGACCCACAACTGACAGGTAAAATGAGCAATGATGAATAGTGAATCTCTCATGCCTTATCTTTTTCTACTGTCTTTGGAGATGACAATGACCTTTTACAAGTACAGTTTTCTCCTAAAATAGACAGATCTCCTGTGAATCTTGTAGGAACTGATAGGGATCTTGGTGCAGGGTATAAAGAAGTATCACAGTTTCAGAGATTACAAATGCGAAACCAGTAACAGGATGGGTCTGCCTTAAAGTGTTTACCTTTTGGATGTCTATAGTGGAAACTAGTAGAATCCATGCTCGTTTCGAGTCACTTCTGGAAATAGGCACTTTCTAGAGCACAGCCCACATTTTTTTTAGATGTGCCTCTTAGGGTGAGATGACTCATAAGATAACTGCCTACACAGAGGCTGACGAATCCTATCCTTTCCACTGCTGACTCCAACTCTTATTCCAAACACACAGATGGAAGTCATGCATGCTGCCTCCCTCTTGGCAGCGTGCAAGCTCTCCCTTGCAGAGATGCTTGCAGAGAGGAGTCAGGGACAGTGCATCCTCTTCTTCTCCAGCCACTTGCTGTTGGATGTCGCTCTCACACTTCTATACCCTGATACCTCAGAGATTTCCAGACCATCCAGAAAATAGGCAGAATGGATGGAAAGCACATTGGTTGATGAAGACAGTTTGAAGACCATTTAATGTGAGTGGAAGGAAAGGTGGCCTGAGACTGAGCGACCCTGCCCACCAAGTATGTCTTAGCTGCTGATGCTGTTCAGAGCTGATCTACTTCAATACAACTCTGGGGCAGCCTGGCAGGGCTGTTCACCCCATTCACAGTCTGACATGATCAGGCCTCCTGAATCTCCCCCAGTGGAAAGCATAAATATATAAGCAAAAGCTATTAGCGCCTGTGTGGGGGGTCCCAAAGTAATAAGGAATCATGCTGGTCCAGATGGTGTAACCCTGAATCTGATAACTGCAGTGGGAATATATTCAGCTTCTTTGGGTAAGACTGGACTATTTTCCTCATTAAAAGTAATGATACAGTGGTTCATTTCTTTTGTTTTCAAACTAAGCAGTAAATTTTTTCTGAATAGATGAGTGTGTGAGACATGTTATCCTTGTTCAACATTTAAGAGGAAACTGACTTGAGGCACATATATAGACAACCCTCTGGATTATTATCTTCACTACCAGAACTAGGCTCTGGTGTTGGTAATTGATGTAGTAAACTGACTGAGGCTGAGACAGAAGAGAAGATGAAAAAATCACAACTCCAGGCTCTTTGAGTAACACCCAGACTAGTGATTTGTGCTCTGTTTCTCTCAGTAGGATTTGGCTCTTAAAGAGGAATTGCACTGAACAGCTAACATTGCCTGCTGCTGAGGAGCAAATTATTTAATCAGAGAGACTGCTGGTGAAATGTGACTGAAATGATACAAAAAATCAAGTTCTCAAATTTGAGGGCTGGATGAACTTTCTTAATCATGTAGCAAGGCGTTCTCCCTAAGAGAAGCAGAAAGTTAAATCTTGCATCAAGACCAATAATCTCAGTTTGATCTTTTCTTCACATCCCCAGGAGATGTTGAGTCTCCCGTGACTTTCTGGGATCGCATGCCCAGACCTCATCCAGACAAGGAGTCAGGACTCATCAAGGGTGCACAGATGATCCGAGAGTGGGAAGTATTCTTGAATCACACAGTCTAAATGTAGCTTCAGTGAAGATTTCCTTTCACCTTGTTTTTGGGTTGGTTTGTGTGTTTGTCCTGACCCTACACTTTGCCCCTGTCCCCCCCTTTCTTTCTTCTTTTTGCATCTTGTGAACTCTGAATTGAATTGCTGCAACTTACTTATGTGAACACTTCTTCTTAGTGTGAGTGACCAGTGGGGCAAATGCAGTGTGTTGATCTCACAATGATCTTTGTAGAAGAAAACACTTAGAAGCCACTCTAATTTCACACTAATAGTATGCAAATGTAATTTCACCAGTGTCAGTGGAGCTACAACAACAGGCTTTCTCTTGCCAGTGAAAACTCTTTATCAGAAGATAGCGTTAGATTGTGATGTTTTTGGTTAGAGTGGCATGGAGGAAAAGAACAGAAGGCAACAGCTGACTGAGTGGATTGTTAAGTTTTTCATCTCTGAGATGGGTGCAGGAAAGATGAAGTTACAGAACAAGAGTGGTTTGGTTTTTTTTTAATTTATTGTAAGAGAGATAACTTCTCAGGATGCAGAAGTGCAAGGACATTCTAGGAAACTCAACTAGGGCTAGCAAGCTCTTTGATTCAGGTCAAACCATGAGGTCTGGAGGTAGTTCTCTCACAGTGAGGTCTGGAGGTGTTTCTCTCATAGCTATGTCTGGAAGAAGTTTGCTTGTGTTCAGGGATCCATTCTCTTTGAAAACAACACCTCATTCATCTTAGTGCACCAGTATTGAACTAGAAATCCTATGATTTGCTAATGCCCAAGTTACTAAAACATTAGCAACATTTTTTTTCCCACTGCATGTTTAGTGTGGGCAGATAAAGCCAAGTCATGGCAAGCAGCAAAACTGAGGAGGATTCTTCATTTACATTTTATTTCCTTACTACAATTTGAAGAATAAAACCACGAGAAGAACATGCTGCTTATGTGTGATAAAGAGAAAACAGTACAAGGATCTGGCAGTTGAAGTTTTGAAAAAGCCAAAACACGAGCAACCCCATAACACATTTTTTGCTAGATATCATCCACAGCCCGCTGATCAACCTTATATGTTATGGGCTATGCATCATACATGGTAAAAATACCTAGCTGTGCTTTCCTCACTTGTGTTCCCGGACAGCTGGAGGCTGGATAATAGTATGCCATTAAATACAATAATAATTCCCAGAGTACCAACATAGAGCCATGTGCTCTAAAGAAGAAAAATTAGAGTGCTTAAATGTTTTAAAGCATTTATCTTTTAGATGGAGAAAGAGATGATCCTTTTTAAGTAGCACTGACTGTTATGATCTTCAACCAGAGTAAACAGCCAAGATCTTCTGACACAGGAGGCTGAAAGTAAATTTGATCTTTGGTGTAACAAAATTAACAAGTTAAAAGCTTATTCTGCTATTATTTCTAATTGATTATTGTCATCTCGAGCTATAGATGGCAAAGTGCAATTAACAATTAAAAGCTCCCATTGATACAAATGTACGGATAGAACTGATGACAGAGCTCCTAGATCAAGGGTAGAGTTTCTTCTTGAAATCTGTTCTTCCACCTTTTACTTATTATTTTTTTCACTGAAACATGTTTACACTGTGTAAGGAAAGGCAAATTTAACTGTTATGTGTGCAATGGCTGAGGAAAATCAGTCAGTATCATTGCAGAATGCTTTCCTAAACATCTCACAGCTATGTCAAAGCATATTTAACAGTCTAAACAACCACGTGCTTTAAAAAAGCACATTGGAAAACCACCACCTTCCCCATGAATTTTTGTTCTATCAGAAAGGCAGTCAGATTAATTTATAACCACTTAGATTTTTACTAATTCCAGGAAAACTGAAATTGGTATAAATGCTGTGTTCTTTGAGGAAAAAAAAAAGATTGTTTGAGCATAACTATTTTTTACTTAGCTTTCAAATCCTAGACAAAAGCAAAAGCTTTCAGAATGGTTGGGTGTTTTGACACAGAAAGCATTTCTTACAATTAAAATTGCTGTATACAAGGCAACTTTTCAGAACTTTATCTTTCTCTTTCCCTCACACACCCCCAAGTTAATCCAGTTTGAAAACCTAAGAAATTACTTTTTTCTTTGAAAACATAACCCCTCACACATTAATCAGTTTAACCTGCTTTCACTGGAATATGTAAAGCATAAGTCAACAGTGGGAAAACAATAATTAAATCCTCATTTTGTCACAAAATTTTGGGCTTGGATAACAGGCATTTCCCATCTGCTACTGCAGAGAGGGGCCAGAAGTGGGGAAGGCAACTGAAGTACTGCGTTGAACAAGGGTCTGCTTTCCGAGTCACAGTCCATGCCTGGCTTCAGGGCTGGAAGGATCACAGATCCAGTCAAAACAGTAAAAGAAAGAGTGGTCTTCACAAATATAACCATTAGGGAGCAGTTTGTTTTTCCTCAGGGATCCTGGGGTACTGCAGTGACATGTGGGCAGATGGGATGTAAAGCCTTCCTCCAAATCTCCTGCCCTAGTTTTTCCCTCCTAGGAAATTGGGCACTGGTAGGAGCTGCTTTGTCCTGGCTGATTCCCAGCCAGGATAGGTGGGGGACTAGTACAAATGATGCACCCTAAAAGAGAAATCCTGGTTTGGTAAAAAGACCTACCAAAAGTACCTTAAGATACTTTCCACTTGCAGCCCGGCTGTGTAGGGAGCAGCAGTGGGGGTCTGGGGTAGACACTAGGGGAAGTGCCCTGATCACCGTGGCAAAGGTTCAGTGCCAACGTTACCAAATTCACTCACTTCCCAAATTCATGGTTATGCCATTGCTCTGCAGGCTCCTTCAGAAAACCCTGTTCATAGGGTATGTGCCTGTGTGTTTATCAGAAGCACTTGAGTTTTTCAGGGTATGAAGGGAATTACCTTTCTGGTTTTTCAGCCTTTGGAGCTACCAGTCAGTTGCTTGGAATTGCACGTGCTTTCTTGCAAAGTGTGAAAAGACCTTCTTTTCGTGTGCCCACAGCCTTGATTATATCTTCAACAGTTGGTACAAGAGTCTGAGCTAGAATCTCATGAGGTGCAAATGATGGAATTTGTGTGTGGGTATTAGATGTGTTGTGTTTGTTATTTATGAGTTAATAACACTATTCTTATAAATGATGTATGAATGACTGGTTGCTTAGCAGAGACATGGTCCAAAAGCCAGACCCACGAATGAGACATTACAAAGAATAGTTTTATTTCTGTGGCTGAAGCAATGTGCTTTTCAGTTAATTCAGTTGCAAAGTACCTCTATGCACAGTATATTTCCACATTTTGTGAAAGATTAAAATTCCCTGGTGGTCCATTTTCTCTCTGCACAGAACAAACACATTCATTGTGTGGTCCACACATAAGCCCAAACTTACCTGAATATAGATTGAAACCTACATTTTTGTTTGGTTTTTGCATGCAACTAGTATTCTGTCAGTTATCTGAGTCAATATTTTTCAATTTCATTTTCTATGTAAGAATTTTGTATCATGCAATGTAGGATTTGTTCTCCAGAAGGCTGAGCCAAAAGTCTTAGTGAAGTGATGGTCAAGAAAAATCCTCAATGCAAAAATTTCTCCCACTATTTTTTCTTTCTGCTCTCATTTATAATTTCTAGAGGTAGGTTCATCAACGGATTTCTAGAAATCTGCCTTCTTGAAAGCTGTACATGCCCTTGTAATGTTTTTCAGAAGCACTTTATGTATGAGTGAACCAATAAATATACAAACATTTTTTTCTTTCTCTCTTTCAGATAGTTTCTTAGGAGAAATTTTCAGACCAACATATTTTTTAGAAAATATGCAAGATAAGAATCTGAATCACTTGAGACAACTCCAGGATGTTCATAGGCAAACATTACAATATGCAGATGTGGTATAAACTTTGTTAACTGCTGCTTAATATACCCAGGTAAAATCAGTAGGATGGTTTGTGGTTAGTGATGGTCACCCTCTTGAATTTTGGTGTACTGCTATTTTCTTTAGTAGATGGTTTTATTTAAATAGCATTATATATAGATTAGGCATGAATAATACAGATGTATTATTATAGGCAGGATTTAGAAACTAGCAGCCATAGCTTAGACAAGTCACCCAAAAGTTGCATAGGACTTTTGCTGTTTTTTCAAGCACCAGGTTTAAATCTAGATATTATTTATAACAGGGCAAGATCTTTCTTGATGAAAGAAAATTCAATTTTCCAGCTGGGACTGAATATGTTTGCTAACTATTGCATGCCTTCTCCTGGTGAGACAGGCCCAGTTCCAGTACTATTTCTGTAGACAATAGTCCTATTGCATCTGCCTGTAGGGGCTAAACCTTTCACAGACAAAAATGTAATTCAAACAAATGTTTTTTTGTTTATGGAAATTCAGTCACTTGTGTGTGCAACTGTTAGTTCTAACTATGTATGCAGAGAATATTGTACATGAGGAAAGGCTAGAATTTAAAAATCAACTATTATGCTTTATCTATAATAGCAGATAAAATTTCACCCTTGTACTGCAAGGAAATCGTACATACTTGGAGTCTGTATCTGTGTAAGGCACTCTTCTCCCTCTCTCTTTCTTCCTCCCTGAAAATTTTGAATCCATTGGCCAATTTCAAAACAGTTATGAAACAGGTCAAATTGATTGACTTTCAGTTCCATATGTATGGGTGTCCAGCTAAGGAGGTCCTGCTGTGATCCTCACTGAGGAAAGAGGAATCAGCACAACCTTATTCCCCCTTTCAAGGTATATTGGTTCAGGGGAATCTCCTCAAGAGAGAGACTCAGAGAAGAGTTTAGTTGGAGGGAAAACTTTGACCTTCACTTGCACCTTTTTAAATGTCAGAAAAGTCACTTGCAGATCCCAAAACAGAGGGAAAACACTGCTGTTTTGTTCTGGAATTTGTGATCTGTTTTTCAGCCCATTGGGTTACTTAAGAATAAAGAAACCCTGGAAGGATGGGATGCACAGATGAACAGTTACCCTTCAGCCAACGGGTAGGAACCCTGGTCAGAGCAAGGATGCTGATGCTTCTTCCCACTGTGGCCACAGTCCTCTAAGGTGTCAACATACACAAATAAAAGGAGAGCTGCAATTCCCTGTATAAAGTGAATTATCCCAAATATACATATGATTTTTGCTGGAAGTGGATGTGCTGTAAGGGAATATAACCATTGATTTTTAACAGCCTAAAAATCTTTTTGAGGTAAGAATTTCTCATTAGAACTGAAACCCCAAAACCTTAAGGGCTGTATCTCCAGCTGAGACCTGTTTTTCTTTGCAGTTACATTCTCCAGTTCTTTGTGTCTTTTTTGTTCCTCAGTGCATATCCTCAAGCAGGGGAACTGGACTTGCCAATGATGCCTGAACTGCTGTACCCATTTACATATTCACTTATATTTTCTTTTAGGGACACCTATAAGCGCCCCTTAATTTGTCGTGACAGGTATGTCTCAGTCATATTTTTTTACAGAGCTACCTCTGAGTCACTATTAGAAAGGACTGCGCTCATGGATAATTTCAGGCACTGTCACTACAGTGTCTTTGTACAGCTAGTATCTGTTTTCCTCACCCTGTCCCTCTGAACATTTCAGTTGATTGGCGGTGCCGTCCAGTGATCTGGGAATGCTGTACCCAGCCAAGGCTGCTTTGTATGAGGCTTGTCCCTGTAAAAGTCACTGAAATTACAGTGTGTAGACAGCCATTCAGGCCCTAGGGAGAGCAAAAGTTACACTTTTTAACATGGGATGTTGCTGCTGGCCTCTAAGTCTAGGCCACCAACTTCTTCTATCTCCTATGGGAAGTAACTGTGTGGCCACAGCTACAAAAGATAAGCCCTTTCCACTTCATGAGGTCTTCAGAACTGTCATGCCCCACAGCCACTCACTGTGGCCATAACGGGACTAATGGGAAGTAGCACATCAGACTTTTACTGTTTCTTTGCTGTCATTTTTCAACTGTGGCTGAGGATGGTTGAGGTGAGGTCATAGCAACAGCCTCCTCTGATGGGAAGTTTTTGGAGAGACAATATGGAGAATAAACAAATATCAGTCTAAACCTTGCCAGCCATTGGCCAGTGACTGCAGGGGCTGAAAGACCCTGAAGGCTTTTGGAACCACATTGTAAGGAAAATAATGACTGTGTTATGAAAATAAAGAGATTATTCCAGTGCTTGCACATTTCTGGCAGATTTTCATTCAGATGCAGAAGAAAAACAATTCTGCCTACCCTGAACTTCCTGAAGAAACCTCTGCTTCTTAGCACCTTCTGTAAACTCACATCGCAAGAAACCAAAGCGAACTCAGCATAAAAAGATTCAAATATCCCCTCTGTCATGATTAAGTGAGACACCACATCCAAGGGGGGAAACATGCCTCTCAGCCATTTCCCGTAGACTACAAATGCCTTGCATCTCCTCTTTAGCCTTCTGAGTGTGTCTTTAGTGTTAACACCTATTAATGTTTATGGGGCGTCGGCATAATTTTTAATAAGGTATCAGACCAGAGCAGTCCTAGAAAATCTACCTTGGAGACCTGTGTCTGTGTCAACATAACTATGGGCTCTTCTGAGTGAACCCTCTGGGGGTGGAAGACAAAATGTCTTTGTTTTATTCTTTATGGAGAAAGCCCTTGGAAGATTGAATACATCATTTTTGGACTAGGTATGGCTTGTGAACTCCTCTTACCATCTCTTTCCTCAATTCAAGTGAATTAAGTCTAAGCCCATATAGTTCTAAGGCTAGGATTTTTATTTTACAGCTTTTATTAGGAATAATACAGTGCATTTGATGTATCTGACTGAATTAATAATTTTCAGATTTAGAGAAGTCTGTTTTGAAAGACCAGAGAAATATAATGTCCAAAATTATATAGTTGTTTAATTGAGGTCTAGCTTGTTACTACAACAATCGGAAGAAACTTGTGTTGCCAGGGTCTTGCTGATATTGGTACTGCATGCTTTTGACATCATGAAAGGACCAGGGCTGTAAGCCCGAATCATTATTGTGGCAAGAGGGGCATAACTTTCATTAATTTACTTCAATTATCTTTTTCCTCATTGATATTCAGGACATTTTAGTAGCTGGGCCATTCCCTCCCTGCTCACACCTGAATACAGAAATGCTAAAACAACAGGTTGAACTTAAAGCACTGCAAATATAAGTCAGAAGATAAAATTTGCAGGCTGGGAATAAAACGATAGGAATGTTGGGGTCTAATAATAAGTTTCAGCTACCCTTATGTGATCTGCCCATATGATCAAACACATTTGGATTTTTTAGGGAGTTGGTTTGTTGGGTTTTTTTTGTTGAAAGATTCAGGAAATAATATTCCTCCATGAAGTTTTATTCATGAGCAGCTCCTCATTTGGCATCTGATTTTCAAACTATGCTGGGCAGATTTTCTTAAACTCACAGACTGAGTAGTATTTCCTGATAGGAGAGGTGTAACGCCCACAGATGAGTTTGTAAGTGGGAATGCTCACATCAGTAACTGAAAATTACTTCTTAAAATAACATTTTCCAAAAAAATACTGCTGACTCCAAAGTTGACCATTGGAATATTTCCCAGAAAGTTAACAATATATGTCCCGAAACATAAATGAAACACAGTGTGTTTGATGGGGTGTTTTCAGAAAAGATTTACAATAGCTGCTCTCCACTGCTTGTGGTGGTCTAATGTCTCACCTGATGGTGTTGCTTTTGGGAAGACAATAAAACCAAGGCCCTTTAAAAAGTGGAAATTTCCCTTGTAGATTAACCTTACCCATGCTTACCCATGGACACAGGCTTCATCACTGGTACTTCTCAGATTGCTTAAACCCAAATCTGCAGTAAATGACCCAGAAATTAATTTCCCTGTGATGTGACTACCTTGAACTGAGAACCACTTTGGACCCAATATTATTGAGAATGTGAAGCCCCCTTCCAAACCATCTCAAAAGATCAGCCATAGACACTCACATAAATGGCCCAATCTGTTTTGATATGAGAAATTAAAAGCTTCCCCTTTCAACGAGAAAAAAGCTCTGTGAACTACAGAAAACTTCTTGATGTAGGTTAGGGCTACTCTTTTGGGCTGAGATCTCAACAATGACAGTTCTATGTGCAAAAAATAAAAAGTATGAAGGAGTAAAGAATCATATCTCTAAAGTATCATTATTTGTGCAACTGGAAGGGCTGTACTGAACGGGTGGAAGAGAATCGTTAAGTTCAGCTGCTTGCTTATACTATTTCCCATGAAAATAGTAAAATGCAAAGACAATGGGATAAAAAGATAATGGGAAACTGCCAGCTGTACATTTACACAATGTTTGCAGTCAGTCTTGTGTCTCCCATGTCTTGATTCTGTAAAATCATATTTCCAAAATAGTTTAAACTTCAATATATTAAAAAAAGAATTACTAGTCAATTCAAGTATCTGACAAGTAGCACAGATTTCTATTCCCATTAAAACTCACCCAGCTGGAATAAAAATGTCCCACTGCCTGCTATATCAACACCATCACAGCTCAAAGAGATAAAATTGTAACTGAATACTCTCACAGGCACAATGAAATTGGCCTGAAATGCTCCCTGCTCATAGCAAGTTGGGTAAAATTTACTTAGGTCTGAGTAGTAAACATTAAATTTTCTGCTTTCAAGGCTGTTTTTTCCCTCCTTGATTCCTTCCCCTTGGAGGTTTGTCTAATGCATTTCTTTGGGTACATCATATAAAATCACACAATTCCTTAATAAGGAATTACTTTCTTTCTACCAAGAGATTGGACTTGACATTAGAGCAACCACTCGTCAAAGACTAACCCATGGCATTTTGATTTATGGATCCCATAGTCTGTAATCAACTTGTTGCACATGGTAGCACTGGAATGCTGCCCCTTTTTAGAAGTAATAACTTCACCCATGGAAAGTCATTATGTCTATGGCAGCTCAGAGGTAGGAACTAGGAGGTCAAAGATTATTGGAAAGACACCTCACGAAAGGTCTCCACTTTTTCTTTCCCTTGAAAATGTTTTTGAAAGCCCATAAAACTCTGTGGCTTTTGCCAAATGACCTGTGAAATAACCATGCACAGCTGTGGCTGTAAGAAAAATTACGTACCACTGCTGGCACTCACACTGATCTGATGAAATCTTTCTAATGTGAAATCATCAAGCCTTTGAAAACATGAACCTGTGCATCATGGAAGAGCATGACACACATTCTGGAGGAACAAAGGATCACTGCCATCAACAGCAACAACTATTAGAAATAAGGAATACAGGATAGACTTCTGGGAATGTATCTGAAATTGCAGATGATCTGTTTTGAAGATTACTCTGGCATAGCAACAGAAAGTCACATGCATTGTATAGAAATACTTTTGCTGGAAGAAACTTTGTATAGAAACTCTGATCCAACTTATTCTGTGACGAGGACCAAACTATAGTTTAAATTGTGGCTTGGTAGATTCTGATATATATTTAGGACTCATTTGTACCCCTTTTTATATCAGAAGCTCAAGGTATGAATGAAAATTTTATGCAAATAGCGAGGCTGAATTGTGGAGGATTTTTACTTACTAAACTGTACTGTACCTCTTTTTTGTTTGTTCATTGTGTCAGAACTATGAGTGGGAGACTGTATCCCTTGAGAGAAGAGCTAATATTTTTTATGCTCTTTCCGTCTTATTTCTTTCTCTGTGTTTTTCTATTGTCTTTTTGATCTCTCCTCTTTGCAGCCTTCCCCATCAGCAGTAACATATTACAGGTTTCATGATTGTTTCTCTGGTGAAAACAATGCCATCATCTGACACCTATCAGCTACATCAGTGATAAAGGTGGATGCTTGACATCTTGTCTGAGGTTCATGTTATCAGCTTGAGGACACGAGCAGAAAAATGGAGGAATTTCAGTTGATCTGCTGGCCTTAGCTTATTATTCGTTTGCCTCAGCAAAGTTGCCTTCATGAATGCCTTTTGTTCTTTTAAACTCTTCTAAAGCATAAGACTGTTAGATTCTGCAGTGCATTAAATGTGCCTAGTGTGTCACACATAAGCACAGCACAGGGTTCTACTTATTAACCTTTATTAATAGAAGAGGGTGGTAAACAAGCCTTGAGGATAACACTGATGGTCACCCCCAGACAAAATCACTGTAGGCTGTTGCCAAGTTCCTCACAACTGTTTGCTCTTGTGCTGCATGACTGGGAATTGCTGGCAGTGCTCAGAAGATGCATTTTTTATATCCAGGTTTAAAACTGAAAATTGGTAGCTAATCTTTCCCTATAGGTGCAATTTTTCTGGGAGCTGCCTTTCTTCTGATTTCTTTTTTTTGTCAGCGTATTTACCAGCCCGCAGAAAAATCTACTTGCTTGCTGTTTGAGAGGTGGTTACAAACACTTTAGAAACTCCCCAAACTCAAATAAAGCTCAGAATGGCAGACTCCTCATGGAGTGAGACAGGAGAGAGAGGTAAAGGCAGAGATGCACAAACACTGACCTCTCTCCATGTTGCCTGCCCGTGACTTACAGGATCCCAGCCATGAAGTAGGATTTATATCAGAGTTTAGAGATTAATAGGCTAGGAAGGATGATCAGGTCCAGTTTTGCCTTCCAGATTATGGGATGGTAACTTTTCAGAGGTTTGTCCCAGAAACAGAGCACCTTTCTTTTATCTGGATCTCAGGAAAGGGAAAGCTGTGAAGTAGAGAGTGCTTTCCTTTCTGATCCCCAGGGAGCACATAATACGGAGCAGAGCCCCATGCATCTTCCTGCATCCCAAAGACAGAGATGACACAGCAAGTCTCCTCTCCAACCTACCGCCTCCAAAAACCACGACTTTAGGAACTTTCTCCTCTGCCATCCTTGCTCTAAAGAGTGAATCTTGGAGGCCAGCCCCAGAAGCACAGTGCTGTGTGGGATGGTCTTGCTGCTTCACAGCAGCTTCTGTGGGAACAAAATAAAGTAGCATAGCAGGTGTCCTGTTGGAGTATCCATGGTAAGCTCTGAACTGTTTTGAAGCAAACATACAGAAGTCCTTAGTGATTGCTACAGCATAGTCACACAGAGGTTGTAATGCTTTCTCCATGCTTCAAGTTTGATGACAGTGAGTTTTGGATACACACCAGTAATTTCCGGTACTTGCAGGCTGTCTACTGAAGCAAGTTTACATATCAGCTCAGCTGGATTCAGTTGTCTCTGAAGCAGAAATCCTGTGTAGCCCTCACTAGTTGCTGGAGTAAGGTAGTTGTAAGCAAAATCTGGATAAAACTTTTTGAATCTATTTTTCCTCTGACTAAGCCCTATTTTCATTTAAAGCCATGCTATCTTGTTGGAAAGATATTGATGGATGCTCTCTTCTGGTACTTTTCTCTTGTTCTTTTTCTCTCACCTCTTAAATTGATATTATTTCTAGGTGGCTAGAACTAGGAAGTGTTTAAATACAGGAATACTCCAACATAAATATGTGTGAATAAATAGTGACCACACAATTCTCACATCCAAAAAAGAATCTAAATCAGCTTGTTTGGCACCTAAAAGAGTTCAGGGCTTATGGTTTCAGGCATTAACATGCAGCTGTTTTGCCTCAGCTACTGATCTTCCCTGTGTTGGCCACAGTGGAGCTCTTTGGGAATCTTCATGTTCAGCCAGGACTCAGTCTCTCTCTCTTTTGCATGCATGTTGCTGGTGTAGCATCCCTATTGCTGTCACTGGGATCTTGGCCAGGCTGGGCAGGGCAGAATAGATCCCTTGGTGGTGGCAGTGGTGGTGGTGGCTTAGGAAATCACAAGCTCTCTGAATAAATTATTTCAGATCTGGAGTCTGGGCCTTCTTCTGGGATCTTTGGGCCATGCTTGCATCCCCATCGTATCACCTTACCCTGTGCTGTGTGGATGTAAAAAACGTTGGAGATTTTAGTCCTGCTCAGGATGGACTTTGTTGATATAAATGTCAATAGGGAAGTAGCCGCTGCTATCCTGGTTTCTCACTGGTCATGGGTTAAACTGCTGGTGATTTATATTCTCTGTCCCAAGCCAACTCTCTATCACTTCATAAGGTCAGTAAAAAAGAGTCAAGTGAAGGACACTTCATGCAAATCACCATATTTCTCATCAGATGAATCTGTGCTCTGCACTGGCCCATCTTATTCTGAGAGCTTATTATAATACTGCTTAATAAGCTCCAGACCAGGAATCTGGCACGTGACATCTCCTCCACTCCCTTACTGTTTTGAGACAAGGGATACCACCCTTCTCTAAGGACTCAGCAGGTCATGCTGTGATAACCTCACCAAGCAGTGGGGACAGCCCCTTGGGATAAGAGTCCTGATCCAGGCACTGCTGCTTGTGCATTCACCTACTGGCAGCTGAAAGCAAAATTACAGTTTACTTCTATATGAAAAGTGCTTTGAGAAGCACTCAAAGTTGCATAGAAAATCAAACTGGTTTTTTTTGCCATCAAGCAGCACATCCAATTTAATTGAAATTTTGCTGGATTATTACCAGAAAGACTGGCCAAATTATCAAATTCCTGGTTCGTGGGAAATTCTGACATTTGGTTTTGTTCTGATTTGGAACAAACCCAGTTATTTCAAAATTACCCACAAAAGAGAAATTTATAGGGAAAAAATAGGAATAGGAAACAATGACACATGGTATTTCCAAAATAAAATACGCTCCCCAAGACGTGCTTCTTTCCAACCTCGCTGCTGCCTCTTACAGAGCGGCACGTCGAGCCAAGGCTAGGGCTGGGAGTTTACACTGTGGGACTCCTGACTTAAGCCAGGTTTCCCAGCACTACCAGACTCCCAGCTTGGTGGCAGTGAGCCTACGATTCCATATCCCAAGCAGCCCACCAGGCTAGCTGGTAGGAAACCAGGCAGTTTTCCAGTGGAAAACTACCTGTGGTTTGATGTCAGTTCATTGAAACAGATATGTTTTAACATGAAACTTTCTGGCTCTGATGAATAAGTGTTTTCCAATGAAAAGACATGTCTTCAGAAATCTCATGACTGGCTCTAATTGCCACTTTGGTGACCAAAATCTTTACTGACTAGAGTCCCATAACGTCCTGGATATCACCAATTATCTCGAGTAGAAAAAAAAAGCATATTTTGTTTTGTCCTCACAAACTGTGAAATTTGCAGGGCCATTTCTGGGCAAATATGTTACGAAGAAAGTTCCTGCCTTCAGGGCAGCAATGTTTGGGACACACACGCCTCCATTTCAACCTTATCGCTGGTGCATTAGCCTACAACTGCCTGAAAAACATCCCGTTCCTACCTCTGAGGAGAAGACAATGGCCTCAATTGCTCAACGAGTCATGTTGTCCATGTCTAATTAGAAACAGGAACTCGCTCACTAGAGTGTTATTTATTCTTGTTCTTACAGCCCAAGATTTCAATAGTCTTTTTCATTGTTTTTATTATTATAATAGAGAAGGCTGTTTATTGATTTTTTATACTATATGAGTGTTTGTATACACAGAGACTTCCCGCTCCTAATGAAATGGAGCCTCCTAAAACAATAATAAAAAATAATAATAACCTCACTCAAGAGTGAAATAATTGTGGCCAGAATCATACTTCAGTGAAAATGTTTCACCCTTCTGAATGTGTTGCCAGAGACTTTCTGTGGTCTGACAGTGGCCCCAGAGTCTCCATGGTGGGAAGAGGACTTCTCTCCCTAGGCAGCAGAGTGCCTGGGCCTTTGCTGGGGCTGCTCCTGGGTGGATTCTCCCTTCTGACAACAAAATTTCTCCCTTGCTCTAAGCTTATGTCCGTTTTGGACAGCAGTCAGTGTGAGTAGCTGTGGCAGAGGCAGGCTGTTGGCAGTCATGGCTGGGTCCCCCTGCTTGGACTCCTGTGGCTCTGAAGAGTGATGGTGTTGCAGAAGGAACACTGAATGGGAAGGACTATGGAAAGAATTGTATTGGTACAAACCTAGGTTTTGTTTCCAGAAACATAATGTTTTCCCTCCTGATTTTTATTGGAGATCTAGAAACATGAACACCCATAAATTTGGGAGCAACTGATGCCTTTTCCTTCACCCAGATTTTGCTCTTCCAGTTTCCTTGCTTCCTTTTTTTTTTTCCAGATTTAAAACTGACCTCACCCTAAAATCTGAAACAATCCATCTTTAGATCTGAGCTCATTGGATGAGACTTGCATCTCAGGAGAACATTTCAATCTTTTGCCAATATGCCTAATGCCACTTTAATGTTCCAGAAATGTCATCCACCAAGACTTCTTTCTAAACCTTTTCTTAAGAGTTGCAAATGCTCAGAACTGAAGACCACTTGCTAGATACAGGTCAGTACTGAAAACAGCTTACAATCACATTATTTTCCAAGGAGCTCATCAAGACAAGAACAAAAGAAGGAAAATACCTCTTAGAGTTCCCAGCAGTAGACAGTATTTTGGCAGGAATATGTAAAGACCACAGTAGCACAATGTAGCTGTGTAGTGGTAGTATGAGGGCAGATTTGTTACTGGAATTAGTCTAATCACATCAGTAAAAGTGGTCAAGTCATTCTGCTTCATAGTCATTCTGCTTCCAGTACCCCAAAAGTCTCTCACACACCTGTGTGTTCAGGGACCCAACTTTTGTGTGGGTATTGGGTGAAGTGGTGATTCAGCTCTATCACTCCTATCCTTCCTCTGGAGTACTTGTTTCCTCAATAGGAAGGCTTCTGATTCGTGACTCTGTGAGAGAGCAGATCTTTTGCTTGCTTTCTCTGTTCCTGCAAGGACTAAACCCAAACCAAATCTCACCGAGGTCAACTCCTTCTATTATATCTTGAGGGGACTTTCTAGCAGCAGCTTCATCATCTTGGCATGGGTATGTACAGCTCATGGGACCATAACCAGCCTCTGGAGCATAAAGGCACAGAGCTTTACTCTTCTGGGCACAGAAGGAGTCAAGAAACTGAATGAATCACACTTCTCTTGGTGCATTATCTTCCATATTCCATCTGCCTCTGTGTCGCAAGAGCCTGAAGAAAATCTTGTAAGACCATTTTCCTCAGACTGTTTCTGCAAGAGGGCATGGGGGAAATGCATAAGTGTGTTTGTTGGTTGACCCCTTGCAGACGTGTTCCCATGGGTAGTAGTCAGTGCCTAGTCTGCATGAAAATGCAGTATTGCTTACTGGTTACATCCCAGTCTGAAAATAATTTCTGTTATATTTGATTTTAATGCTTAGTTAAGATGTGCTGGTGGTGAGAGACTTTCCAGACTAAAGTTTCATTTTTCTTTCATACTCTGTTTATGTTGTGAGCAGCTTCCTAACTATGCAATGGCTGTTGGCACAGACAAATGGACCATCTTCTTTTTCCTCAACTGAGAGAGTCGTAGGTGAGGCCACATGGGGAAGCAGGATTGATGAAGAGATGTATGCGACATAGGGTGGTTCCTTCATCACACTGCTAGCTGCTGTACAAAGCCACAGTAGCCTTTTCTCACACTTTGGGACATGATAGGTGACAGGACTTTGTTGGTCAGCCTCTTGTGATACTTGGGATGGGAAAGCAGCCCTTGATGCCTGCAGCAAACCACAAGTCCTCTCTGAGGGACAAAGCCAGTCTTCCCTGGGGTGTTGTGGTGACACACTTGAGTCTGACCTTGCCATGAGCCCTGGGAGCTTATAAGGACACTGATAGGCAGCGGGCTGGTGGATCCACAGCAGCAGCTCTGATAGGGAGCCAAACCCCTCTTGTAAACACTATAAATCCAGGTTTAGAATTTGTCCAGCCAAATCCCCATTTGCCTAATGCATGAAAAGGTGTTTTCCTAACTCTAATGTGGTGATTATCATATCCATAAAGGCCCTGCTAAACTCCTACTGAGTAGGGACCAGGTGAAGGGCCCTTGCAGATCTGGCCTTTACTGCCACAATTCAGTGGAAAAAAAAAATCCTATGGAATAAGGTGCAAAGCAGTGGTTGTTGACTTGTGTTTAACTTTGAATGTTATTGCAAAACCTGATGAATCAGAAATAACCCTTAAGAAAGGGTTTCATTTAGGATTGCTTAAGATTGTTTAGGATTATAGTCTCTGTCTCCATTTATGTAGATAAAACTCCTGACAATAACAAGGTTGACTGGAAAGTAGAGTGCCTTCTATATATATGTACTGGGATTGGTATATCCATGTAATGGCTGACAGTCCTGTTGATTTATGGAGTCTAGAAGGATGATGTATGCTATATCAGCTGTGTGCAGTCAGTCAGTTGCGTTGTCCAACACTGCTTTATTAATCCAGGCCAAAAGGTGCTGGTAAAAACCTAAAATCTTCTGTGCATTTAAATCAGCTTTAGGTTGTTGTGGTGAATTGATCCTGGCTGCCCTATCACTCCCCTCCTCAACTGGACAGGGGAGAGTAAATATCATGAAAGGCTTGTGGGTCGAGATATGGACAGGGAGACATCACTCACCAATTACTGTCATGGGCAAGAGACTCAACTTGGGACAAATTAATTTAATTTATTATCAATCAAAATCAGAGTAGGGTAATGAGAAATAAAAACAAATCTTAAAAACACCTTCTCCCACCCCTCACTTCTTCCTGGACTGAACTTCACTCCTGCTTTTCTCTACCTTCTTCCCCCAAGTGGCACAGAGGGATGGGGATTGGGGATTGTAGTCGGTTCATCACACATTGTTTCTGCCTTTCCTTCTTCCTCAGTGGGAGGACTCCTCACACTCTTCCCCTGCTCCAGCATGGGGTCCCCCCCACCGGAGACAGTCTTCCACAAACTTCTCCAATGTGAGTCCTTCTCATGGGCTACAGCTCTACATGAACTCCTCCAGCATGGGTCCCTTCCACGGGGTGCAGTCCTTCAGGAACAGGCTGCTCCAGCGTGGGTCCCCCACGGGGTCACAAGTCCTGCAGCAAACCTGCTCCAGCGTGGGCTCCTCTCCCCACGGGTCCACAGGTCCTGCCAGGAGTCTGCTCCAGCGTGGGCTTCCCAGGGGTCACAGCCTCCTTCAGGCACATCCACCTGCTCTGGCGTGGGGTCCTCCACGGGCTGCAGGTGGATTCTGCTCCACCGCTCACCTCCATGGGTGCAGGGGCACAGCCTGTCCCACCAGGGGCTGCACCAGGGGCTGCAGGGGAATCTCTGCTCCAGCACCTGGAGCACCTCCTCCCCCTCTTTCTTCATCTACTTGCAGTTCCTTCTTCACTGTCTGCAGAGTTGTTCCTCTCACATATTCTCACTCCTCTCTCCTAGCTGCAATTGCACATTTCCCCCCCACACACTTCTTAAGTATGCTCTCACAGAGGTGCTACTACCGTCACTGATGGTCTTGGCCTTGGCCAGTAGTGGGTCCATCTTGGAGCCGGCTGGCATTGGCTCTATTGGACATCGAGGAAGCTTCTAGCAGCTTCTCTCAGAAGCCACCCCTGTAGCTGCCCTGCTATCAAAACCTTGCCATGCAAACCCAATAGAGCTGGCATGCACATGGCAGTATTTCTGGACCTCACTAAGTACCTTTCAGGGGACTGTGTGGGAGTGGAGTCTATACCCATATTTTCAAAGGTGGATCTGACCTTTGGGACTGTAGGGTCCATCTCCACCAGGATGTTATAGTCCTCAGTAGAATCCTTCTGAGCCTTGTTTCCCTCCTGTGCCAGGCATGCTGGCACCCAGCCTGGCACCACTGCCCATGGCCAGGAAGGCACCTGTGAGCCTTTGAGCCACCTCATTTCTCTCTGGGCTCTAGCATCCAAGAGTTTTAAGTAGGTGTGGAAGGGGGTCTGTTTTTTGTATCTTCTCTTGACTGGTCTCTAAGGGCAGTGAGTTTTATGTGGATACAGCTAAAATCAGTTCTCAGTGATCAAAACAAGTATTACTGCTTTTGCCCCATGTGCCAAGTGAGATGAAGGTCGTGTGTTGGCTTTAAACTAACGGCTTCTCAGATGGAGTCAATACATGGTGTGGGATGTCAGATTTGTTTAGTTTTCTCCAGTAAAACAATCCTTATTCTTTTTAATCTAGAAAAGCCATCCATAATGAGTTGCAGGATTATGCTATATGTCTTGGGAAAACAAAACAGCCCTTTAAAGAGGAACTCACTGACAAGCGCAGAAAACCTTGGGTTCACTCTACGGAAACAGTCAAACTGATTCTCTGCTCAGAAGTTAATTGGTATAAATGATAGAGGAACCAGCCTCTTTCCTTGGCTTTATATTTCCAAATATCTCCTAGAGCCAAATGGAGACACTGCACAATGGGTGTTTAAGCACACTTGTCCCTATTCCCCCCCACCTTGCTAGAAGCAATGTCTGGAATACAGGTTGTAAATCAGGTCCTACAGTGATTGATCCATGTGCCAACAAGTCAAGCATAAAAATAGCAGTATGGTTGAAAGGACATTAAAAAAAGGCAAAATAGACCATTATTATTTCTGAGCTCAAGGGAAAGAGAAGTCGAATCTGACACGCTGGCCAAGTCTGAGTAGCCCTGTCCTGTCTAAAAAGCAGAGACAACTGTTAGCTCCCTCCTCCGCAGCTGTGTGTCCCCTGTGAACAAGGAGCCGGACACATTTTCTGGCCTGTGAACCTGGCACTGAGAAGTCTGATTCCTTTCAGGAACTTCTCTCAAACCTCTTTGTGTGCTCTAAATCAACTCCTGTGTTTCTCCGGCTGTGAAATAACATATTGGCAGGGCAAATTGCATCTTTGCTCTCTCTAATGCCTTCATAAAAGCTGCTGACATGCCAGACATACATTTGAAGCACTTTTTCCCCCTTATCTTTTGCTGGGGGGGAACACTTCTGTGGATTGCATAGTATTGCCAGATGTAGAAAATTCAAAGCTCAACTATTCTGACAGCTTAATTGGAAGTCAGAAGGTTCTGTCCTGTTAATGTTTAACTAACAAAAACTGCTGCTCATGCAGGAAAAAGCTACAATAGGATAGCAGTATTCTCATTAAAATAAGTAAGTGAAAATAAATATAGGAAGGGAAAACCTGGTGCTTATATTTGCACATTTATATACCATTATTTTATTACAAAAGAGCACTGTGTAGAACTGAAACAACTAGAAAGACTCTTAAGACTCAAAGCATCTTCAGATATTATCCATATACTTAAAATAATCTGTTGGGGACAGACAAAAGTAGTAATGAGATCATTTGGTAACCCTTACTGTTTGCCCTCAGCATAGCTGTTTCTTTCCCAGGAGACAGTTTCACCATTTCCTTATTTTTGTGGCATCTTCATGGAAAAACCTAGTAAAGCTCCTCGCCTCTTTAACATGCACACACACATATACTGGGTCTATTTTGCATATATATAAATTATAAGAATGGAGGGATTTGTTGTCACAGGATTTTGTCGTTATTCAGGTGGCTCTGGTGCTGTTGAGTTCACCTTTAAAAGAATGAAGAATTCTTTTGTTTCTGAGTATGACACAGTCCTCATTTAATTACAGACATCAGCAAGCTTTCTGATCTGACTCTTCCTTTATGTTGCTTCAGAACGTCAAAAAGATCCTGATGATTCTTGAAGGAATCAAATAAGAATTGCCACTCCTCTGATTTGATTTCTTAAGATTTCTACTTTTCTCATATCTGTTTGTTACCTGTCATTCCTTCTCCAACTTCTCTGAGAATGATTTAGCCTTCTGTTCCTCACTTCAAAGGCATTTTTGTGCTGTGTGTTGCTTGTTGTCACTACCAATACTTTCTTGCCAGACTTTTTGGTCACTTTTTGGACACTTTGGTCACTTTGGACATGCATTGGTATTCAACAAGACCTAATAATGGTTTGTGTTATGTTCTCAGTTTCTCAGCAAAAAATTATCTTGAATGTCTTGAAAATTTCTGGAAGTATGATGTTATGTCCAGCTATACATCTTTAAATGTTAAGATCATGTTATTTCCAATTTACTATTCTAGAAGTATTTTCTAATAACTATGCTCTTATTTCCCTGCCTGTGGTTTGGCTCCAGAATAACAGTTTGGATGTGTCCTCTTTGGCCAGAACATCTGTGGTAGAAGGGACATTTGCTACCAGGCAGTGAAGGAGATTTTTCTTGGCTTAATCTGGCCAAACCACTCTCCATATTAATTAAAATAATCCTCAGCAAGGCAAAATTAAGGTAACTTTCAAATATATCAAATTGTTAGTACTTAAGCCTTTGTGCTTGCTTATCAGCATTAGTATAATAAACCCAAACAAAGTCTTGAGTAACACTACTCAAAGCATGACAAAAATCTACAGTATTATAGTTTTCTTCACTTGCTGAAATCATGGGTCCTTTCTGACACATTTAACTTCAAAGAAATTTTAATGTGACACAGACAGTTCAATTTAGGAGCAGCTTGCTTCAGTTTATTTGAAACTCGTTCAGCCTTGAGGCTGAGATACTTGATCACATTACTGCAGCTATTCAGTAAGCCTTCTTTCAGTGGCTGATTCTGCAGTGAGGCTGAGTCAAGTTGAAACAGAATCAGGCTTGCCTTTGCTCTGGAGTCTGCATTTTGATGGCTACACCAGATTGACTCTTGAAGGGAAAGAGAGAGGAAGACTGTATGTCTGAAAGCATAGCAATATGCCTTTGCTGTGGTCCAGATTAAGACATAACTCTTCCCTGCACTCCTATAGCCTGCTCCATTGCTGTCCATCTCCTCACCCTGCAGCCTGTGTAGCTTGTTCTCTTGTTGCTCTTGAATGAGTCCTGTAAAAAGATGTGATCTGGAGATGGATTTCCCCTCAACACAGACTTTTAATCCACTTCAGATCATCAGCAGCTGGAGCCTGCACCCTTGTACTAACACCTTGTCATGAACCTCTTGGACACTGTTTCATCCAGCAATTCATGTATTATCTAGCTGAGACCTTAATTTCAATAGATGCAGTTTATTAATGTGTCAAGCCCAGGTAGTAAGGTTATTTTCTTACCACATCCAAGCAATTAATATCTTGGTGTCAGGATTTAGCTTATCCCGGGATTATTTTGTCAGCTAAAGAAATAACCTGAATAGTCTGTGAAATGTGAGCTAAAACCTCTGTTTATGCTTTTTTTTTTTTTTTTCTTCATTGATACAGTATTTTTCTCTTCCATGCTGATACAAGTCCATCTATCACATTTAGTTTTTGTCAAAGGCAAGCAGCTGATGTGAGCTAAGGACTCTAAAAGTCTAAGACTTCATGACATGCCCAAGCACTGGTGAACAGATCTATGGATAACAAAAAATTAGAGGTCTGCAGGCATTAAGGAAAAAAAATATAAGCCTAACTGTATTTATCTGAATGCTTCAAACTGGTCACTGTACCAAGGACAGTCCAATGACAGTAGAAAGCAAAGAAAGTAGGGACAAGTTGGAGAAATGAAAACAGGTCAGTACGTTTGTCATGTGGCTAAAGGGCATTCCCCTCACAGGCAGTTCAGAAATGGGAGAGGCATACGCAAACATGAGAGTTTTACTTTCTTCGTGCACATTAGCCTGGATCACCCAGAAAAGAAAATCTTAACTTGTTCCCATCATACGTTAATTGCTACTCAGTACCTTATTCCAGAAACACTTTCCTGAACTGTGCCCATGTATTCATGGTCCAAGATTCCATTGGTTTCTTTGTCAATGGAGATACCTACATTTGAGGTGCTCGATAGCTCTAGCTGCTGTGCCCCTGCTTCTGTTCACCATGCTGTTACCTAGCCCACTGCACTGAAGAAGAGGTGAAGAGGGATGTGACAGCAGTGGAAGTGGCTCTTCTTTTAAGCCAGCCCTAAAGAGACCAGCTGAACTTAGAGACCTATTGTGTAGGAGCCTAATTTCCCAGTACAGATGACTTGGTTACCTATGGAAGGTACAGTGCAAATACCCCTCTTTGTTTTGCCAAGCTGTGAATTTAGAGATTAGAAATTACAGGCAGCTTTCAAAGGAATCTCCTTCTGAAGCAAAGACAAAAATGATGTGTGGGGTTCAGACACTTTGTAAATGAAAATTAGAGTGTGGAAAAGCCTTTAAGGATGCTCTGTAGATCACAAGCACTCAGCTGTTGAAGTAGACAAGTTGCTTTTTGCTTAATTTTCTCTGAAATGTTTTTGTTTTGATACACTGTATTTTGCAGGAGAAAGGTAGTCATCCCGTGTATTGCCACCCCAGATTCTGGAGGGAATTTGCAAGGTTTAGAGACTTCTTGAAACAGTTTCTGTTTACTGCAAGGCACATGGGGAGCAGGGGGCTGCTTCAAGATTCCCCCATCAGATACAAGGTAGGTGGAGGTCGGGGGAGACAAGATCCCATGGACACCCAGACACTCCAGAGCTGTTAGCTATCAGACTGTCAGCTCAGCTGCTAAGAGGCATCATTCCTCACAGCAGTCCATTTACTGTTTCCATACACTAGCTACAAATCATTACATCCTGCTTATAAGGGAGATTTAAGGCTCCTTGACGCAAATCCTGCAAATGAGAAATCACTGCTCTTCTTCTCTTTCCTTGCACCCATGTTGGCTACTGTGCCCCGTGTAGATGGCACTACAGCACTGACAGTCTTCCCAGAGTCTCCAGGAGCAGACGTGAAAATGATTCCTGGATAGAGCTGCTTGCTCACAGGCGCTTTATGTGTAGTTTTGTTTGCTTGTCATCCAGGACTGCACTGCCCCCTTTCCCTGGCACACAGTCCTGCAGAGCACAGCAAAATGCGTGCTCTTGTTCAGCTCTAAAGACTTCATTACCAAAAGCCCCAGTTTGGGGTAGGGCAGGCCAAATTGGTAGTTGAATTCAACAGCTATATATAACCTTTGACATTCCTCAGGCTCAGTCAGTGAAGAGAATCACTTAAACTCTCACTTAGCTACATGTCTGTGATTTTCACCACTTTTCTGGTGGAAAAAGTGGATCAGTGGAATTGCAGAACTGAGGCAAATTGATGTAGTTCACTCTCTGAGCTGCTGGGACAGCAAGAGTTAAGCAACTGAGCTGGAAGTCTCATGAGATCAGGCTCTTCTAATGGGAAGATTTCCTATACTTCCTGCTTTTTGATGTGCTGGAAATACTTTATGCTCAGCCTTTCTTGTGGTATCTTGGCACTACTTCTGTAAATAGTTGAAGGGACATCATCAACATAACAATCATGCTTCTGTCTAAAATGTCTTCACTACTCCCAGTCACAGCTAAAAGAGAAAGAGATTAAGGTGCCTTTTATTCAGGCACTTCAGTGTGAACCAGCTTTCCCAAGTGTTGGTCAGATCATGACCTCAAAGATTTAGAGTTTAGGACTGCGTTGGCTTTGCTGCACTGCTGGTAGAGGAAGTTTTGACAACCTGTTCCCATCTCCATCACAGTTTTCTGCCCCTTTGGTTGTACTGTTACAACTCTGTAAGTGGTTGCCCAGTCAACCTGACTGCTTGCAGGATTTGTATTAGAAGTATTTGCCTCGTTTTCTTTTACTTTTTTTTTTTTTTAATCTTCTTTCCAAGAGAGAGTTCTTTTTAATCAGAACAATTTAATCACTCTGGCTTTACCGTGGGGCTCCAGCATCTGCTTTTTTGGGCTGAACTGAGGGGATTGGCAAGCCAGGGCAGGATGAAGCACTCAAGGTGGGAAGCTCAGAGACCTGCAGACAGAAGTGCTCAGTGCTGCTTGTGATACTTTGCCTGTCTTTGGGCTATGCACTGAAAGCCCAAAGGCTGGTCCATATATACTTGTCACAGCTTCTTCAACTCACAGGCCTAAAGACTGAAATGAATTTTCTATTCTCTGCTCTAAGATGGTCCTGCTGTGTTGCACAGTCCACTTGCATGTATGGTCTGGTATTAGTTGTGTGGTCTTTAGGCAGTAGTATTTCTTATTATCTTCATTGGATTTTCAGTAACCACTGAAATGATGCCAACTACAGGGCCACCAAATAAGTATGGAATTCCTGAGAGTTTCCAACAAGGATATGGATTTATCAACTGAGGCAGAGAAGGTTCCAGTCGTAAAACTAGTGTTCAGAGCTGAACTGAAACTTAGCCAAAGTTCAAGGCTGTTTGGAACCAGTGGGTTAGTCGGGCATTATCTTCAGTCTAAAACCAGTCTTGGAATTGCATGAAGTTTATAAGCAGAGAAACAGGTCTGTGCTAATGAACACATTCTTCAGATAGAAGCACTGACACTGGGATGACATTTCTAAATGCACTGGTATGCTTATGGAGTGTGCTGATGAGGAAAACTTGTGCACAAACTGCTTATATGTTACGAAATGTATTGTCAGAAGGTATGAAGTGCGCAAGCCACTGTCCTCAAAAGTTCATGGGCCATGTCCTCTTTTCGCTTCTGCCTCCTATCCCTTTGATTTCCTTGGCACGCTGCACATGTCCCCTCTTGCATGGGAGATGCAGATCCTTCATTGCCATATGCTAGTGGGAATGACAGGACACATTCTTCCAGGGCTTCCTAATGACCGCTCCAGAAGGTACAGTACGGGAGTGGATTAGGACCCTTCAGAAGTCAGGAAGTCTCTAATTTATTGTCCTTTTGAATAAATAGCTTTAGCTTTTCATTTCCCCACTTACATTAATCATGTCATGGGCCACATGGAGAACTGCAGACACCTCAGAGCTGCCTGTACAGTTGTCTGTTTCACCTGGAGTTCTGCTTGTTTAAGTTTCTGTTCCCACTGTTTCTGTGAAGCCTACAGAAGGTGAACCAAATAAGGTGTTTACTTCTTTCACTCCTTAACCAAAGCCTGCACCATGTGGTGCACCAGCAATGAGGGAGAGGAGATTGGGGAAGCAATAAACATAATTTTACTGATGCTGCCTCTAGTTCTTCTTCCCACCTTTTTACTAAAGTCTTATTAATCTTCTGCTTCCTCATGTCTTATAATACTTTTGAAAAGTTTTAGGAGACTTAGAATATTTTTTCATACTGTTTTTACAAGCTGTTAGCAAATTTGCAAGCACCATGATCGATAGTAACAAAAATAATTCAAAAGGGCTGAGCTTCTCTCTGCACAAACATGTACTTCCTCCTCAGTGCTTGTCAGTTTTTGACTTTAAATATACTTTTTTTTTTTTTTTTTTTTTTTTTTAATATTGCTTAAGAAAAACATAAAAGAGCATAATTTTTCAAAGCACAACATCTTATTGAACAACAGACAGGACCACAGAGGCCCTACCCTTCTTCAACACAGGGTCATTTTAGGCTATGTAGAGAAATTATGTCAGTCTAACACTTCTATGACGTAAATCTGAAATACTCTGAGTTTGAGTGATATTTGAATCTGAAAGTAAACTGAGCTCAGTGTAGACTCAGCTCTTGTATCCAGTATATTTTTCACTGGCCTGGAGGACATGAATATGGAAACAGGAGTTGGTTCCTCTGCATTGTATCCACATTTTTATGACAGGGATCTCTTTCTGCCTTAACTCTCATTTTCATCTTCTTAGGTGAATAACTTTTGGAAAGCAGCTGACTTTCTTATTTTATTGAGCTGTAAAATGTGTTGTATGATATTTGCCTATGCTTGGTGTCCTAAGATGCCTGGAAGGGCAGAATTCTTTCAAAGAAAAGCTAATGAAGCAGTAAGGCAAGCAAGACATGGGACAAACACTGAATTTTAAACAATAAATACATAACCAAATGGAAAATATAGAATTCTAATGACCAAAGAGGTTTTAATGAGGAAGAAGGCCCTGCAGAAATCTGCTCTCTGACCAATGTTATTTAATATTCCTACTGCAGATATGGTATATCATAGACTGATGCCTTGGAAGTGCTTTTATGTGATTAAGTTAAAAGTTTTATGTCTTGTAGTAGAGAAATTAGGACATTATTATATGATGTGAGATATATACTAGAGAACAGTGATTCTGAAAAAAGTTCCCGGTATGGTGTAGTGGCTAAAAGGGACTTTTATGCTGAGGTATTCATCGGGGGTAGGATGTTACTAGTATTCACAATACCTCCACCAAACCAGCATGTTCCCCCTTCATCTTTCTTTTTTCAAAGGCATATTGTCAATTTTTTAAAAAAAGGTTTTTTTAAGCCTTAAGTTTAAGTTCTAAAATGAAAGATTTAAGGAATCCAGATTTTATAGTTTACTTGTGAAAATAAGTTGAGAATTTAAGAAATGGTGTGGTTACAGCCTTTAAGTATTTGCATATGAAGAACACATTCAATAACAGTGGGCTTTTTAACCTACAAGACAAGGGCACAGCATTCAAGAACTAAAGGATACTGTGGAAGAATCCAAAGTGTAAACAGTAGGTAGCTGCTTTACTGTAAACAGTAGGTAGCTGTTTTACCAGCTTTATATTTCTAAACAAAGAAAAAATATCATCTTAACACATGGATTGTCATTCAACCAAGATTTTTTAGCTCCTGTAATGGATTTATTCCATGATATTATGTAGGTTTTTTCGTTGATCAGGAAATTAAATGGTTCCTTTTGACCTCAGTTTTAAAATTATGAGTATTCCTTAAAAGATCAGCACTTTTTTTCTGAACAATCTGAAGCTGCCAAAAGAGGTTAAGATTTTATTTCAGAGTATTAATGGTTAACTCTGTACACAAATCTTCTCTCTTTCTAACTTCCTTTTATTATATAGCTCTTTATAGAAAGATGGCTTTCCTTAGAATGTATCTATCCGAACGACTCTGTTATACGATGCTGTATTTTTAATCCCACAGCATATGGAAAGCATTCCCTTGTACTGAAGCGATAGCGTTTAATGAAGTTGAGACTTTGCTTGCTCTGGTAACTCAGAGTCAAAGGAATATCTCTTTCAGGCTTCCAGTGAGTGACAGAATAAAGCAGACTTCCATGTGCACATATTAAAGATATTCTAGATACATGTATGTTTGTGATTAGTAGCTGGAAGTCCTGACCTCTGCATTCCCTGATTGACTAGAATGCATTTCTCCCTATTACAGAGGGCCAGCAGAAGGCCTATGCACAATTTAAGCTTCACTTCGATGCAGTTTTGAATACTTCCATGGGATGTGGGTGGGCAGCAAGTTTCACTCACTGGAAACATTTAAATTTCAGTTTGGAAACATTTCTACTAACCAATGAATTAGTTTCTTTTAAGCTTTTACAGATCAAGGAACGTTGTCACGTAATTCCATTACTGAATCCAGCAAATTTTTTTTAAAATTACAACACCTCTCTTAGGAAGATATTAAATAATGATTTAAAGACTTACAGGTATGACAAATTTACCACTTCCCTTAATGTCTTATTCCAATAATAATTGCCTCTCTTTATTTCCACTTCAAATTTTATATTTATCTTCTAGCCATTGAATGTTAAAGTACTTTGCTGCTAGAAGTCATAAGACATCACAATTTTAATGTGACAGATAAAATAGCTCAAAAGAAAGAGTGAATAATAATCTATGTAACTCTTAATACTAGTAAAATTGATTGTCAAATCTTCACACCTTGTAATCACAGTGAGTGTTTGAGCTGAAGAGAGAAATGCCATTTCTCTGAAGATGGTCGCTTTCTTAAACATTGGGTTTATTTGGCTTTCCATACTGCATGTTGTGATTATCCATCAACAGTAATGCTTAAATACTAAATGCAGTTTAGCAGGGGCAGCCTGGGACATGACTTTCATCTTGTTGAAACAAATAGTAATACCAAAGTCCTTACAACCCTCTGAAAGAGGTTAGAGACTTTGAGGTGAATATTTAGTGACTTGGCTGTGTGTGGGCAACGCAAACACAGGCTGCAGCAAACAAGTCTTCCAGCCTTTTCTTCAAGGTATCCTACACAGGACTGAAGGTTGCAAGCAATCTGCTCATTATTAGACTGAAGTCACCACACCAGAGCCTCTTCATGTTGACTCGCAAAACCCTTTCATGCTTATCAGCGTACAGCTGGATTTCCTCTGCTTTATCACACTACCACTTTTCCTGTATGGCTCTCAGCTTTGTTTGGAGTTCTCTGGGCTTGCTATTATATGCAGTTCTCTTTGATGCCAATGATAGATCTTGCAACTGTGCTCTGTGAAAGGTACACCCTCCTGAGGTGTCATATAATTGCAGGATCGCTCTTATCTCATCAATCTTAATGTTTTCTAATTTTTTTTGCCCTGGGGTCTTGTTTGAGGCATGGCATTAGATATCTCTGAAGATTTCCAAACTGTTTTGTTGAAATTTTTTATAGCTTTTCACACTGATCTTTTAATAAAGCAAATCATTGAGGATGAACATATACTCAGTGTGCAATTTCCCTTATGGTATGTTGTTTTGTAAATGAAGGAAGTATTTTATTCGTTAGCGGAAGAACTTCTAATTACACTTGTTATGATAAGGAGAGGACTCTGGACTGTCTCACACTAATAAAACTTTTCCTCTTACACCAAGGTTTCTGATAGGCTATTCCATGTAGTCATTATCTCCTCAATCAGCAAGCTTAAAACGTGTACTCCCTCATGACTGAAATATTGAGAAAACTGTGCAACATCTCAGCTATACTCAGCTCTGTAATCTTATGAATAATTTTAGATTGATTCATTCCAGTCTCTTGTTTTGCCTCACTTCTGACAGAAGTATTTCTTGTTTTGTTCCCTGAGCATTAAATGTCTTCCACATGTACTTTATAGCTGTGATTTTGTATTGTCATTTTGAATTACCTACAAATTAAGATAAACAATTTCTTTAAGCTGAGACATTTTTACCATTTATTTTTTCAAAGTTGTTTTGAATTCCTACTTTAATTGGTATATTTCTGTCCTCTTTTAATTTCCTCTTGCTTCCTGAGATACATTGGTGCTCCAGCATATCTGCCTGCCTGTTGTTACAGCAGAAGGAAACTCAGCAGCAGTAAGCTGCCTAGACAAGCACATGAATAGATATCATAACTAGGATTGGAGAAACGGGGCTTGTTGCACTACCCACCGGATCTGATGCAGATGTAGGTTTAAGATCTTTGCATAGCAATTGGAAGAAACTAGCACTTCAGCAAGCAGGACTGACTTTTTTTCAAAGGTATGGCCCAGTTTAAAATAACTTCAGCCTATTTAAAAGACCTGGGTTTTGGAATAAACCAGTAGTGTACATCTTCATCTAGCTCTCACAGATTTGAAAGGGAGGGTAAGATTAGGACTATTGAAAGGAAAACGGTACACTGGTGGGAGTGTGGGTTGCACACAAATTTGGTTTATACCCATGAAAATATGGTGCTTATGGAGTTCCTTCTGCTAAATGTTATTGAGGAAGCTCAGAGAGAAGTTTAGCTGCTCACAGGAATAAGACAGTGTCCCCATTCTTAGGTGTGGACGCCATTCGGCATGTCCAAGTGATAAATATGTAGGGACACCAAGACTGGCTCTAGAAATTAAGGTAGTGTTGCGAAAGAGTGTCATGCTCCACCTTTTCTTGGGCGAGAAAAAAAATGCATTGATATAACATTTCTTGGCCCTTAATCATTCTTCCCCTTCCCTCCTGGATAGAGACAAATACTCACTATGAATTACTTAGCCCAAGTTAACATAAAACAGACACAGCTCTCATATTGCCCAGCATCAATAGCTAGGGACAGCAGGACTGCTATATGCCAGGAAAGGCCTATGCAGAAAGGGGAATGCATGTCCTTCTATGTTTTAGGGAATGAATAGCTCCCAACAAGCATGTGCAGTGACAAGGAATATCCAGTTCTGTGCTTTCTGGCAACAAAATGCACAGATCGTAGTGTAAGTGGCTGCTAACTGTGAAAGCCAGACAGCACTTCAGTCCCCTTAATCTTCAAAAGAGAATGCTGGGACCTCAGTTTCAGAAGATCAGATTTCACAACATCCCCATTTACTGAGCACTCACTAATTACTGGAATTAATTACCAGAAAATTAAGCAAATGAACCCTGTGGGTAGGGAAACTCAGGCAATATTTCTTTGTGTATTAGCATCTGGGTCATATCTTTATATCACATGCAGGGAGGAGAAAGGGAAATGTCATGTACAACTAGGCCTTCACACCCTTTGACAACATATTAAAGTGAACAATCTATATATGTTTATTATTTCATTTCAAGCTTCATGGATATGACAGACACTTCATGCAGAAAGTTTTCTTTCAGCATCATTTTTTACCCTTTCTAAAATAACCCAGTTGCACATTTCAGCTTGTTTAACTGATGTAAAGTTTAAAGACATGGAACAAATACCCTCCTTGGGCTGTTGCTCTTAACTGTGGCTCTAAGCACTCACCTGACTGCACATTGTAAAATATAGACCACTGAAAGTATTCTCTTCCTCCTCCGTAATCTTTCAAAGGTCAATATAGACCTTCACATCCAAACACAGCTAACCTCGTGGACCGAACGCATTACTTACTGTCATGTGAATAGAACTGCAGTCAATATCTGGTTAATATTTGCCATATGCAATGTGGGATATGCTTTTGTGGTAGTTGAGAGCTAACAAGACTATTTACAGAGGAGAGGGGGTTAAGTGTGCCACTCTTTTTCCCTTTTCTCTCTTCTAAAAGGGCTGTGTTTGCACTCACTGAAATCAAGACATGCTGTGACCTCAGCTGTCAGGGATTAGTTGAGTTTTTATTTGTTTTTGATGGGTGAATACAGACAAAGATAAACCATCTAGTCTCAAGTGGATGGAAAATAGAGACATGGGTCCTGCACAATGTAGTAGTTACATGTCACTACCCAAAATTACAGGGAGTGAAGGGAGAGGTAATGGGGGGAAGTATTTTTACCCTCAACTTTTAAAGCATCGAGTTGCTTTGTAACAGACAGATATGCGCACACACCAAAACTTCTAAGATATATGTCATCAAAACACTTTAAAGAACATAAAGTTGACCCTAAGTGTTTGGCTGAAGAATGGTTTGTGGGGATCAGGTCTGGCAAACCTGGGGCAAATGCTGCAGCTGTGGGTCACCCCATGCCCTTACCCAGGGAGTCTGGGAGAGGCCAGGGCTACTCACAGTTATCCGGGCTACTCACAGTTATCCTCTAAGCATGGTATAATGGCATATACTGTATGTGCAATGCAATGTATGTACTATACACAAGCACTGTCAGGCATGGGTCTGGTGATGTGTCATGTGAACACAATGAGCTCTTTGAAGTACAGAAATCAGACCAGCAGTTGCAGGAGGCACCCTTGTAAATGAGAAAATAATTAAAAAAAAAAATAAAAATCAGTCTTTATGCTGAAGAAATGCTGCACAGCAGGATGGGAACCCTACTGACCTCCTGGTGTTGGCTGCAAGGTATGTTTGACAAGTAGACTGATCCAGTATGATTCCCGTTGTCCTGAACTTTTCATGACAACTTTTTCCTCAGTTCTCGAAGTGTACTTTGAGAGCTGTATTTATACCTGTTGGTCTCATTTTTGCAGTGATCAGAGATGAACTCAATCACGGGGCCCATCTAACAATGTCTTCCATTTCTAATGGAGGAATAAGCAACTAATTTTAGGGAAATGTTGTAAAAGCAGATATTTCAGCACTTCTGAAATGGTAATGTTTTATGCCAAGAAATCGACAGAGGGAGGATTTCTGTTTTGTATAAAACTGACATGATTTGAAACGATTTTTTAAAATCTCATGACTTTTCAGTGACTCTCTGTAATCGAGACAGAAGAGTAATTCAATCAGAAAATGATGTAATTTGATTTAATATACAGATTATGATTGCAGAGGAGCATTTACTTCCCTACACACTGGACATCTGGAAACATTCTTCTGCCACATTTTATTAGAACATTGAAATCACCTCGTTAAATGATATGGAGAGATTTAGAAAGCAGGGTAATTGTTGGGAGATCAATCACAGATTAAACTTCCCATGCCATTTTAATATGTTCCCATTTACCACCACAGACACTCATTCTGACCATTGACTACACCATTTAAATGATTTTCATCACAGGCTTCCAGGTCTTCTGAGCCTTCTCCTGGTGAAATGACCCCTGCAGCATTTTCCTGTCTTTGTTGTTGAGCAAATGAGCTGATAAGCAACAAAGCACATATGCCAAATTACTATTTTAGTACCAACTGTTGCTTTTCTCTTAAAGCTAAAATAGAAGAACTGGGGCCGGACATAAAATCTCAGCTGTTTATTATTCACATCTACTCTCTCAAATCCCTGAGCGGAACTTTATTCACCACAGTATGCCACAGAGTAGATGAAATGGTGAGTCTATTGCTGTTATCAGGGCAGGTTTGAGGTAGATATGAGAGAGTACCTGGGGGGGGGGGGGGGG
>NW_020799095.1:98292714-98296721 GCF_003259725.1 Athene cunicularia | reverse complement strand
GGGGGGTGTTGAAGGCTGAAGGTGAGTGAACATTCAGGGAGGGAGAGGAGGTGCAGTGGAGAGAGCTGCAGTGCCTGGTGGCTGCTGTGCTGAACGCATGACCAGATGCTGAATCAGCATTCGAGGTCCCAGAGCAAGAGGCTTTTGAGGGAGGTATACCACTGTCGTTGCAGGGGTTGGGGGAATGAACCTGCCTCAAGCCTGTGGAGGATGCAGCCAGTGGAAAATAGCAGCTGAATCAGTGAGAATAAGCACTGGCTGTGCATTGCTTCTGGACAGGGCACTAAATTTTAGCAGATAGGTTGGAAATGAGGCTAAGGCTCTGCCAGGGGGGAAAAAAAAATACCAAACCAAAAAAACAAACCATGAGGGAGCTGACTCTTTGCAGGGGTATGTATTGTGATGCTCAGCAAGTGTCTGTGCAGTTAAGGGAGCTGGTAAAAACCCTACAGGCTCAGAAAGAGTCAATAAATGTCAGAAATGATGAGGAGTGTCTCACCTGGGGAAAGAGCACATCAGGGAAGTTCAAACAGTAAACAAATCTCTGGTAGAGAGGAGTAAATGGTCTGGGCTCTTATCAGTGGCATAATTCAACACCTGAGAGATACCCATGTGGTGACCAGTGTGTTAGTGGGAAGGAGAAGACCATCAGTGCTAAGGGGAAGTTTCTGGGAGGTTTTGAGCAGCATTATTGATAAAGACTTCTGAGAAAGAAAAATCACAAAAGAATAACCTCACTTGGACTGGCACAAGTGTCCTAAATGTGATGGGACAGAGTAGGCACAACTGCAAAAAAGCATGTTTTCTGTGATGAGAGGAAAATATTCCAAAACTGTGCCCTGTATTAACTTCTTTGACTTCTTTGCAGAGAGAACCAAGGGAATATAGTGTTCATATGCTGGACTTATGGTCTATGTCAAAGTTTTTTATTTCAAAACTCTATGCAATTGCTATACTCGTATAACTGCGTAACTTTTATGCTCTTTTCATTCAAACCTGTGTATTGGAAAAATAATTCATCAGGTTAATTTTTATTTGCACTTTAGTCCCTGTTTCTGTCCCACTCCAAACTAATGATGTGTGTTTTTGTCCCTCCCTTTAACAACTGTAAATAGAAAGCAGACGGGAAGCCAGGAGAGTTGACAAAAAGCAGGAAGAGGAGAAGAAAAAGACCTGAGAAAATGATAGGCACACATAGCATACTCTGATCTCGCTGTAATGAGGAGGCTTGTAAAGACTTGCGTTCCTGGGTCATTTCCCCCTGCCATAGGGGTGTTTGTTTTCCTCGGTAAGCAAGGATCACAGCGCTCCCATTTTAGGCAAATAGACTGTGGATACATTTTCATAACTGAACTGGAATGTCTTTAAAAGTATGTAATAGCTCTTTCTGCTTTTAATATCTTTTAGACATGGCCTTTTAAATGTTGTGTGACTATTGACAGCCCTGGAAGGTAGTCTCGAGTCACTTTTCCCTTGCTTTGATTCAAGTAATCAAAAGAGATAGAGCTCTTTTCCATGTCCAGCTAGCAGCTGTGGAGTTTTTCTCTCTTTGAATGTATTTTACTCTAGATTCTGGTGTTGCTGCCTGGCTCTGCTCTGATAGCTATGATCTTGGCATGACTCTGAGGTGCTCAGCCATCGATGCTGCCCACATGCTGGCTTGTTACAGCTGCAAGGAGATTGGCTTGCCTGGCATGGAAGCCCAGATGGATGGCAGGAATCCAGTATGGCCTCAGGCTCTGCCCCTTATGAACAACTTGATTGTAATCAGCCTGACCTGCACATAGAACAAAAGTAAATCTGCACTTGGGGTTGGTTTATGAAGAGAACAGACATGGCCTCTGTTTCATCTCTGTGCAAGAGTTCCAGACACCTGTGGGGGTTGCTACACAGTGGCCTCTTCTAGAAATGAAAGACCAGCTCTTACCTGTCCAATTCATTGGGATCTAGCACCCTCCACACAATTTGGGTAAAGTATTGACTGCTCTTTGATGTTACTCTTGATATTTTCAAAGTCAATGTTTGTGTTTCTGCTCCTTTGGTCTTTGTGGAAATGAAAAATGTTCTACTGCTTTTGCAAAATGACACCCTTCAGATGTACTTTGATAATATTTTGCAGGAGTTTCATAAGTCCTCTCACCTATTTCCAGGGCCCTTAAGCTTACTGATCAAGATAATTTTGCTCCCACTTCAAGACCTCAGGTTGAATCCAGCTAAGGCAAATGCATAGTTACTTCTACAAAATGCTTCACAAGTGATTCCAGGTTTGCCTGAAAAAAAAGCAACCTTGACAACTTCACCGTGTCCCTAATCTCTCACCTGTCCATTCCCACCACAAGAGCACTGCTATCCTCCCATGTGCCAGCTCTATCCCCTTCCTCCTTCACCTGCCTTCATCCCTCAAACCCACCCAGACTCCCTGCCATGCTGGAGCAGCAGCCCCTCTGTCCAGCCCCAGAACTGTCATTGTCATGCAGTTTGAACACCAGGTTAGTTCTTACCCATGTGCAAATCCTTCTGCTTTGGGGAAATTCCCAGGACCCAGGCAATGTCAATCCTCCCAGCTTCAAGGGTCCCTCACCCAGGGTGTGAAGGCTGCTGACAGCAGGAATTCCCAGCAGCAGGTTATCATGCTGCTTACTGCTTGTGAATTTGGTGTAACATGCGTTATTTGGGACACAAGAGCTGTATTCTGTGAGCTGAAGTCATCCTTTGCTTTTGGTCTTACATTAACTTTGCTCTTGCACCCTCTGGGGTTTGTTTTGAGTTTCATACTAATCTTTCTCTGAAAACAGTACCTTTTGACCATCACCCAGCCAAGCCAAAACATCCCTTGTCCTCAGGTCTGAAGGACTGGGCTGGAGGGAGGGTGAGGGACAGGGAGGGAGGGAAACAGGGACGAGGCTGGCCTCTTTTCCCACGGGAGGGGACTGTCAGGAGCAAAGCCAACCTGAGTGCTTCTGAAAGCTGCCTACCCACCCCACCACCCCATTTCCCTTCAAGAAACCCTCTCTGCTCTCAGAAGGGGGAAATAGCTCTTGAGGCAGCTTTTCTCCAGGCTGGCAGAAGCTGGAGGCCATGTAGTCAGGAAGGACTCTAATGCAGTTGGGCTGGAGAGACTGGACCTCCACTTGTAAGCTGCCTCCCAGTCTTCCTAAAGTTAAATCATGGTATTGAGCAATACCAGAAATAACACCAGACAGTGAACAGGGATTGGGAGTTAGTGCTAGTTTCTAGTCCCAGTTTAGCCCCAGCTTGTTTTGTGATGCTAGAGACCCAAATCATCCCACAAGCTTATTTTCCTTCTTATCTCTGGCAGTTTTCCCAGGATACTCCTTGTTTTGCTAGGCAGTGACAAAATTCAGAGCAACTGAGTCCTGGCTGGGGGGGCTCTCATTTCTGAGGCAGTGTCAAAAAGATTGATGCTGACAGTGGAATCTAGAGCAGGTCCTGTCCTCAGCTGGTACTGTGCTCCTGCTATTGCCAACCGAGGAAAGCCGCACTGTGTCAGTTGGAAATGCCACTGAAGATGGCTCTGATAGCACAATAGAGTGACAGGCTATTGGAGAAAAAGGGTGATGCCCAGTTTTGGGTCATGGTAATTGTAAGGGATGCCCTGCCAGGGCTCCAGATTTGAAAACACAGGTTGCCATAGCGGGTGCTTTTCATCCAAGCTTTCAGAGACATCACGTCAATTGGGTTTAGTAAATATTTCAACAGCGTTTTGAAGTTCCAATGAAAACAGAGAAAACCTTTGATGTCTACAGACCCTTTACCCCACCTTATACCTCACCCCATGCTTTTCAGCAATGTTGTTTAGTCAGGGTTCATTGAGGCCAAAGAGACACAAGGTGCAAAATCTTGGGCCCACTGCAGTCAACAGCAAACTTTTCCCTGGTTACAGTGAGGCCAGGCTCACACTGAAATAAGTGAAAAAGGCAATTTTAGTTTCTCTCTCTCTCTCTCTCTCTCAAAAAAAAAAAAAAAAAAAATTAAAAAAAAAAAAA
>NW_020799095.1:98205418-98292664 GCF_003259725.1 Athene cunicularia | reverse complement strand
AAAAAAAAAAAAAAAAAAAAAATTCTGATCAGAAAATCAGAGTCTCTTTTGTTTAAAGAAAACCAAAAGTCTGGGAAGAATATAGATCTAAAATTGGGATGAGATGAGCAATATGTGCAAGGAATTAATCTTTTTAAAATATTAATTTCTTTGTGCAGGAAGTGTTGCCTTGGGCATTAATCCATGTGAGAGAGAATGGTTATTTTTTTGACTGCCAGCCTGGACGACCCTGCATCACTGAAGCAATATTAACAAAATTTTTCTGGGTGGATAGTCATGGATTTGCCATATTGGTTTTTCCAAGAGAAAATTTATTTTTTTCAACAAAATTATTATTCTCTTGTTGAAAATATCTGTTCTGTAATATGGATATTTTGTGTACATTAATCACTCCAGGGAAAATTCCTATCCAGCAAGCCTATTCAATGTGCTACTTTATTTTCCTTTGTGTTTTGTTTCCCAAATATAAACACTAATAACAACTTCTCGGGCTCCCAGGGAGGCTCCCAAGTTTAATAAAGACTATGTTGTGAGTCTTTGTCATGATACATTTCTGCTTGTTTCAAAATATAGTGGAAAACAACTGAGGGCCAAAAAATGTGTTGACATGAATTGGGGATTTCTGCATTACCTGTGTGGGTGTTTAAAGGGGAGAATACTCCACATGCTAAAGTTTGATTCCAGCAGATATAGTAGTATATACGCATTATTTCTAGTTTGTTTTCCTCTCTATTTTTTCTCTGCTACCCTGTCTTTCTTCTTCCCTATGTTTTCTAATATTTTGTCAGTTTTTTGTTTACTAGTAGCTTTTTTGTTGCTGGTTTGTTTGTTTGTTTGTTTGTTTTGTTTTGTTTTGTTTTGTTTTACCTACAGGATGGATTTTAATGTCCTTTCCTCTTTCTTCCTTTCATTTTCAATTCCCTTTATCTTCCCAGCCTCATTTCTCTTCCTTTTTCTTCTAGTTCTGCCTTTCTCTGTGGGAGCTCACCCTTATCCTCAGTTTAGTGTGATAACCCCTTGTTTTCAGAAGCTTCTGTCTGTCTCAGGACAAGAAATAAGCTAGGCTGGCTCCTGACAAAACATAGCCTTTTTGTTTGGCAAGTGCTGGCTCACCCCAGCTGAATGAAATGGCTTTGTTTTAGGTGCAGATAGTACACTGGGGCTGCCTGACAGGTGCATCTTACAGCAGTGTCACCCAGCAGTAAATTCTGTAATTACAGGTCATGGAGGTGGAGCTCTCCTTTGATGTGACTTTTTCTGTTGCTGCAAGCGGATACAATTTGACTGAGATATCAAATGCAGATAGCAGTAAAAATTTAATTAACAAATCAAAGCTTTTATCTGGGGCTTTAGAACTCAAGCCAACAGGTTTCTTCAATCTAAAGAAATCACAGAGATGGAGGGGTGCCTTTGTAGTGTGTACAGCTTACGACCTTTTTTATGATGCTTGCAAAGATAAAACTTTTTTAGCTGTTACTTTTCCCTTTGGAGAAGCTTTTAGATCTTCCCCAAAAGAAAGGATATTGTTCACTGTATGCTTGATTTTAATTTTAACTCCTCAGCATGTACTCATTTTCTCTTGTGATGCTACAGATTACTTAACAGGAGAAGATGGAAAGTCCTCACACTTGCCTTCCTGCAGCTGGGGCTGCACGGAGTGCCCCAGCACTCTGAATTAATGCGCTGACTTATTCCTCTTGTGGTGAGTCAGCCAGTGGGGGTATCAGTGGTCTGACCTGTGGGACGTAACATTACTTCCATGGCTTACTTACTGTCTTAACAATAGAAGCCTGATTGAAATGAGGCTGAAACTTGCCTTTTCACTTCTTTATCTGTAAGCAGAGAAAATGCTCTTTGCTTTCAGTGCTTTCTGAGGATGCTGTTATGATGAAAGCAGCTAGGTCCACACACTGGCTGCCTTAGTCATGTCACTCATTCTTCTGGTAACTGGGAGCTGGGAGAGCAGCAGTCTGCCTGTTATGTGTTGCATGTGTGATTAGTGCTGCCCGTGAACTGAAAGAAATACAAATGTGCAAGGACATAACAATAAAAAAAATCCACATATGCAGTGCCACCTTTGCTAGAAGCCATGTGTCAAAGCACCCCTAAAGCACATAATGAGAGACATATGGATAAACTAGAGGAGGTTGCACTATGTCAATAGATACAACTGTCTTGCATTTATGTCTCAACTGTTCCTCAGAAGTTATTTCCAAGGTTGTTTACAGACCAAAGTTATAAAATGGTGCAGAAAAGATTAAAAAGGAATACTGTGACCAAAAGAAAGATTATCTTAGTTGTTGACCATGATACTTATGTATCTGAATTTTCAAGACTGAGAAGTTGTTCAGATGAACGCACATTATACTGCAGAGACCGCAGACTGATCTGTGAGGCTGTGGAGGTGAATGGTCATATATACACCACTTGTGTCTTCCTCAGTGCATCTGGGGTTGGCCCAGGCATTTCTGCAAGTATGCACACAAAGATCCTAGTTCAAAAAACATATACCAGTATCAGATCACTTTTAGGAAAGCTTAAGTACAGAAGCACCTGATCATGATCTTAACGACCTTCCTGAAATGAAGCCGAAGAATCTGAGTCAAGGACCTCTGGAATCAACACAGCACCACAAACTTGTGCTTATGCAAATGTATGTTTAAAGGAGCTAGCCTAGAATTTTACAGCTTTGGATTTCTGACCTGACTTCTAGTGAGACTACTGAAATAAATCCTACTAAGCATCATGAAAAGTGCCAAGGCTCCTAGTGAATTTATAGTGCTGGGAATTTAGAATACAGTTACTTAATTCTAAAGTATAAACTGTCAAGCTACCACTGTTGCAAAAACATCAAAAGATTTCCAAAGCTGTAGCAGCAGTCAAAGAAAAGAAAGAAAGAAAGAAAGAAAGAAAGAAAGAAAGAAAGAAAGAAAGAAAGAAAGAAAGAAAGAAAAAGAGAGAGAGAAAAAGAAAGAAAGAAAGAAAGAAAGAAAGAAAGAAAGAAAGAAAGAAAGAAAGAAAGAAAGAAAGAAAGAAAGAAAGAAAGAAAAAAAGGCCATCCTTGTGTTTAAAGTACACAACTTCTTGACATTTGCATTACTAATTTTTGTGCTTTGATGGAAGTACTCTGTTACCATACTTTAAAGCCCTAGATATCACCTCACACAGCTAAGAAAAAAGGAGGAAAGACTTCAAAGTGAATAATTACCTGTTGACGATGTATTATATTTAAAGACTCTGGCTGTGGATTAAAGCTAGTTCTAGGGTTGTTAATAGTCTGCAGTAAACAACTAATGAATCAAAGAAAAGGAGGAAAAAGCAGCTATAGTTGAAGGACATTCCCATTAATACCAAAGGCCAGACTTGAAGTGTTAAGTGTAACACAATAAAATACAGTCATTTCGCACCAGAGTGCATAAGAATTTAGAAAAACGGTTCATGGGTGAATTATTAGGGACTGTCCTTTGAGCTTTGTTCTCAAAGCACTTTGATGCCATGCGCAGTACCAGGTTTTCCACCCCTCTGTTTTTTCTGCAGTTTATCTGCAGTTTTTATGTGTTGTAAGGAAGAGAATAGATTTGAAGATGAAGAGCTATACCTGCAGCACTGGTGGAAACAGCGTGCTTCCAGAGGGGAGAAAAAAACCTCAAAGGAGAAGGCACAGAGCAAGAAATGGAGAGAAAACAGCTGAAAACAGTGCAGAATAAATTGGGTGTCTGCAGGGATCTTTCTGGTTTTGAACTAGTGACAATTGTGACAAAATAAGAAAGTGAGTGATTTAAAGGGGTGGTTGGGGCAAATGATCTCGACATACTTTAGCTAAGTACACAACAGCAGCGCTTCAACCTGTGATCCTTTGACCATGGCCCATCTTCCCACCAGAGCAACACCTTTTAAGCTACTGGCAGTCCTCACATGAGCAAGAGTGGAGGGCCTCATTTCATACAAAATGAAGCCCTAATCTGAGAAGCTTTATAAAAGGGAATGTTATTTAAATGTGTGGGAATTGAAACAATTTGCAAATCCTGAACTTTTTAGGGGAATATACTTTTTCTCTTTGAAAATTATTTTGGGAGAAATAAACCACAATGAAACAATGCAAGCTTGCATTCCATTATGCTAAATGACTTTTAACTTCTTGTCAGACCTAAGCTTTTAAGGCTGCTAGATCTTCTCAGGGTTTGTACATGGGGTTTAGGAACTGCCTGAAAATAAGGGAAAGCAAAATGTGGATGATACACAGGCACTGAAGAGCTAGTAGATATTTCCAATGAGAGTGATTTTTTTTCTTGAGGCTGAAGAATCGATACATTTCAAGAAAAAGAAAAAGCACAACAAACCACTATCAGACAGGTAATAATGCCCTAGAAGTGACCTACAGATAATCCCTGTCTTTCTGCACTTTGTGGTGGATTGGGGTAATAGTCCACCTTCCTGGGGTAAGTGGTAAAACCAGCCTGGCTCTTCAGTAACCACCACATCCAGTCTGTGGCATGTCTGAATCATGAGCTTTAAGGTAAGGACAGAAGACATTTGTACTAGATGCCATTCATCTTGCTATACAGAAGTGAGGCACGTAGGCTCAAGGTCTGTTTGGGAAAGTTACCCCAGGATCCCCATCCCCAGCAGGAGGGTTGGTGTGTGCCTGGAACTCACCCTTAAGCAGAATGTGCAATCTGATAAGAATCAGTTGCTTTTTAAAGCCAAGATGGTTTCTTTTCAGCCAGAATAAGCCACTGGTTCAGTGCTGGGACCTGCTCAGGCATTCTTCATGGCATCACTCTCACTGAGTGAAGACTCATCAGTCAGCTCTCATCTCAGGGAGAGGATTGCGAATGTACACCTCAGACAAAACTTAGCCTCAACCAGGTGTCTCTGAAAAGGCAAGAAGCATGAGAGAGAGAGAATGAGTTGACTTTTAAAAGGGTTGAAAAGGGTAATGGTACATGTGATGGCTGGCAGCAAGGCTTCCCTTATGACATGTAAGGTTTCTGCTGAGTGTCTGCGCGCCTCTATGGAGGTGACTGCTGAGAGACCTGGCACCCTTGTATTTTATCAATAAAATCACTGGTTTATATCCTCAAGGCAAGTGTATGATAACTATAAGAATAAACAGAGGATGAAAGTGTCCTAACTTCATTTCATATTGGACTTCCCCTACCTAATGCTGGGATTCCTGTCATTCATCATTCACTGTCTTGGAGACAGGAATACTGTTTGGAGCTGCAGCCCCATGAGAAGCAGTCAGCCAGATTGTCATCCCATTACCAGTGGAGGAGGAAGGTCCTTCCCCCTCACCCCATCATCTCCCATCTCCCTTGCTGTCAGCTCCCACTGCTTAACTTGCATGAGCTCATGGGACCCTACTTCAGAGAATTTAATTCAGAAATCAGAAGACTAAAACTGGCTCAGGGAAGTGTCTGACAAGCATGGAACTGCTTCAAGTGAGGTTGGGGCAGCACCAGGCGGTTCCCTGAAAGGATGGAAGAGCATGAGAGAAGGGAAAGACAGATGAAACCTGCCCTTTTTTCACATGCATGAGCTGTGAAACAGCACCAAAGGCATTTATCTGAGCTTCCTTGAGTCCCTGAGGAGAGTCAGGCAGCCTGAGCTGCTGAAGCTGAACCACTCTCTAGGATTTTCCATAGAGAGAGTCTGAACAATGAACATGGTCTAGAAAACAAAGTTTTGAAAGCTTAAATTTAAATGAGGTAAAGCTCAACCATAATCCTTAGCACTTCATGTAAATTTTCATCATTATGCCTGTATTCACTGTTTCTTAAACACTTTAAATCTGTGCTTCCCCTCCCCATGAGTGACAGTACTCCCCCGACTGTATGCTGCTCCCATAGTGCTAACCCCATCTCCAAGCTACGTGCTTCCTCACAGCAGGGCTTCACGGTATGGCAGATACTTGGCTGCCCTGAATGAATGAATGAATGAATGAATGAATGAATGAATGAATGAATGAATGAAATATCAGTGAAATGCTGGATAAGGCCAAAGGGAATCACATAAAGTAAGCACAGTGGTTCCTGCTCCAGAGCAGTTGACCCAGACTCTCTACCAGGTCACCCTGAAATCATCAATTTGATTATGGTTGGGCCACATTTTTCACGCTTGTGTTCTTCTTTACACCAATGAGAGCTATATAGACAAGAGGTCTATCTGCACCCCTCGGCTATTGGAAATGTCCCATCAAAGTACCAGGAGCTTGAGGGTGACTTTGTGGGGAACAGATGGGCAGAAACCAGTAACCAGAGTCTCTCTCCTGTATTGGCATTGCCTGCTGCACTGCCTTACAGACAAGGCAAGGGGCCCAAAAGGCTGCACAGCCCCTGTCTCACCTCTATCAATGTGGTGCCCATCTATATTGGCATGTATATGCTGAGGGGAAAAGCTCGGCAGATATTTCAAACGTGTTTCCTTGCTTCTTTCCTGTCTCAGACACATACGGTGCACGCATGTAACAACTGTCTGTCTGTTTGAGGTTCTTCAGTGGACCATAAATATTACTGTAATAAGCTGGCCATGTCTATGTTCTATCTTATCTCTGTTGTCTCCAGTTTTTGCTACTTGTGCTGAGGATTGCATCTTGTTGATTTCTTTGTAATTGACTCCCAGATCTCTGCAAAGTCTCAGGCTCAGTTTGCCAAAGCTCGCTGTTTTAGTGCATTATTTGTACTGTAGCAATGCTCAGAGGCCCCTTTGTGTGGAGCAGCGTCTGTGGCTGGTACACATGCAGCTGTTTGTCTGAGACTCACTCGCACAGCCCTGTTCCTGCCTCTCCGGCGCACGATGTTCTCAGCCATCGTTAAAGCTTAATAAGTTCCATTCGACACCATCGTGAGAAAGCTATCTTGTTTGGGGAAAAATGTATCATTAAGCCCAAAACAAGGATGCAGGCACTTTTTTGGTGATGGTGTTGATTATTCATAAAATGTCATTCCCGAGCTGCCTTGTTTGCCAAGCATGGGACATATGTTAGTAATTGACGATGCACAATGTGGATCTCTTCTATAAATGGTTATTTCAAAACACAATTAGTAATAAAATAAGAGGGCCAAGAGGTTCCCCAGAAGATCTAACGCTGCACCTCTTTTAAAACTGTTATCGCTAGCAGGCAAGACTTGTTCTCCCTCCTTCTCTTCCAGAATGGTTTTCTTCCTGTAAAACCTCAGGCCTGTTCCTCATTTTTTCTTATGTTGCAACTTAGAGGGGGTTTTTTATTCCTTCAGGAGACAGCTACTTGAAATACATGTCTTTTATTTCTTAATACACTTTCCACCAACATTTATGCTAGCCTTAGTTGAACAACTCCAGTAATGACATACAATGATTTTCAAGGACACAAAGGAGGAAATAGTTCTATAAAACTTACTTCATTGCTCCTATGGATTCTATCTCTCCATTTTTGTTACACTGCACATGGACATAAAGTATCACAGAGGCATGAATTTGCTTACATGTCACCACTTCTTTAATGTGAAGTCATTAATTCAGATGGCATAATTTCTGAACACATCGGTGGGGTTGGAATAAATCTTAACATATCAGTCCCATGAGATTTACAGCAGAAGGGTTTGAACGCACAAATATTTATTCAGGTGTGCAGATCTGCAGAGTCTATTGTTGCCACAGACTTGTTTGCCTGAGAAAGTTACTGGTCTGTAGTGAAGGTGGTAGAAATGGGCTTCTGAGAGACTTAAATAGCACTGGGTAATGGATGGTAAGGACAATACAATGCACATAAAAAGAAAGGTGCCACCTCTATGAAGCACACTTGGAAATGACATGGTCAGTTCTGTCTGATATTAGGAGTGGCAAGAATATTTGGTTGTTTGGGTGGCCGGTCACTTATTTTTTTCATGCAGGATACTTGACTTTGACTGGGGTATAATGATGTGCAGGTGGATGCTGGGAGTCCAGACTTCTGGTGACCTGGTCTAGTCCATCAGCTAGCAAGAAGAGAAGGAGATGCTGATGACTGACACAAAGTTATACCTGCTCTTGATGATTGTCGGTGTCTTTCTTTCATGTCTTACTGGACTCCTCATTGCTGTGGGACACTTGTGTAACAGAAGAACTTTTCTTTCCAATGCAACACTAGCTGCTGTGATCCACCCCCAGTAAATATTAGCTAACTATTGCAATATGTTCTGTGTGGGGTGTAGTCTAAACCAGAAGCTGATGCAAAATACCGCATCCCACTTCCCAAGAAATGACCATGGCCAAATTGCTCCATGCTTTACAGGGAATAGCAGCCCAAAGAGCACTAAAGGCAGCAGGAATCTTTCCACTGGTTTCAAAAAACTTTGCTCAAGCCACCCAAGACAATGTTAGGCACTGATTTTCCCCCAAAGGTGAACACAGCTTAGGAAACATTTCTGAGAGCCTGACCCCTCTCTTTCATCCATTGTGGTCAGGAATGATCCCAAACCAGAGATGTCCTGGCTCAGGAGAGCTGGGAATGGAGCCAAACCTTTGGCTTTTTCCCTTTGTCTGATGTTTCTCAGCCTCCAGCATGTGAAGCTTTCCCTGGCCGTTGGGTAGAAGAATGCAGGTTAATCTTTTCATGTGGAGTTAGTATTTGTTGAACTGCTTTTACAGTTTGGATTGGTTGTTTTCCCATTAAAGGAGGAAAGAGGTGCAAATTAGGTCACTTTTTTGGAAAGAGGTGGAGTTGAATTATCGTTCTTATCTACTTCATATCTGTGTAAGCCATGTATATGGATTCTTGTGCATCAAATGAAGTTAAAAAACATAAATAGAAGTTAGCCTGGTTCCCGCTTCTCTGAACCCCCAGTTTTAATTATAATGGTTTTAAATTCAACTGTTTGACTCATCATTTATGTACTTTGCTTGACATCATCACTGGCTGGTAAGAAGTTAGTGTTCTAGCAGGGCTCAGGCACCATGACCACTCTTGTGAACCCCTCCCCCACGCAAACAATAAAACAATACAAACCCCAATCAACCAATCAACAAAACTCCAGAAGTAAAAGTATCCCATGCAAACCAAGGAACTACTTTGGTGATCCCAGGGCCGGGCCATTTGTTTTCAGCTCATTGTTAAAACTTCCTATTGTGCGCTTTTAGGACATTAAAGAAATGCAATGGTAAATTAGAGAGTTCAAGTAAAGTTAAGTAACTTCCTCCATTTTTATTTTCATCTTTCCTAACTATAACCTATTAAATTACATCTTGGTAGCACAGAGCCAGTAATAGTGATTGCAACCCTCTGGTTCACAGGTGATGGGTAACATGTCAGGGCCTGAGCTCTTCCTCTGTCCCCCACTGTTGCTGCCACATGAACTATGACTGTCCAGAGAGCAGTGGGAGAAGGATGGAGAGGTAGCACTGGGCCATGTGGAGGAAGGGGATTAGGCACAATAAAGTTAATTATCACCACCCATTAACTGTTTTCTCCTACACGCTCTTCTTTCCAGTGGGAGCCAGAGACAACAATATTACATTATTGCTGACAGTAATGCCTGTGTTGGGATATATGCTTTGCTGACAGGAGCTGAAATCTTTGAGGTAATTGCCATTGGGAGCTTGGTCCCATCCCCCCCTGTTTTGTTTATTATTTGCAGCTCTGCTGCCTCAGTCTCTTGGCCAGCTGGCTTGTGTGGAAAGGGGATTCCTGGAGGAGAAGCATGAGGCTGGCTCAGGCCTTGGGGGTTGTTACCATGTACCCGATTGTGCACTTGACACCAACAGGGTGAGTGATTTAGGACCAGACACTTGCTATGTTTGCTTCCATTTCCCTTTCTGTGAAATGTTGATGATGATGCTTACACGAAGCTGTGCAGTTGCCAAGCTCTCCATGAGGCAACACATGACATCAATTAGCTGTGTTGTACAGCTGAGAAAGGAAAAGGTTGTTTCGCCATTGTGGCACTGAGACTATTAGGTTTCTCTATCCATCTTGAACGGCTATCCTTGTAGGGGATGAGTAAGAATCCCTTGTGTACTTTGTCTTTCTGTGTTCAGATATGGAAATGACCTGTAAATATGATGATAGTTGGCATTTATCATCTGAGCCGTTGCAAGATTAAAATATCATGTGCTTTTATTGGTTGTCTTTGCTCTGGCTCCAGTATCTGACATTTTACGTTGCTTGCTTAATGGACTTATAATTTAAAAAGAGCTAAAAGTAAATGCATAATTGTTTTTGTTTTCTTAGTGCTTATGCTCTTTCCCCATTACTTCTTAGTCTTCTTCAAATTTCTTTGAATTATACAGTAAGCATCAATTTCTGCTTCAGTTTGAAGTCAATTGCAACTTTCCCACTTTACCAGAAACAGAAGGTGACTCAGTGCCTCACCAAAACTTTTTAAAGATGAAGATGCTGAGTTCCTTAGAGGAACGCTTTGGACTCTTTAGACTATGAGTTGACTCACTAAATACTCACTTCATGCACATGAGAAAAACCCCTTGAGTTTCATGTTACTCAAACAGCAAAAAGTGCCTCATTTGTTTGTGGTTTTTATGGATAAATATGTATTTTTCTCAACAGAGGAAAAGCATACAGGGTAATTTCAGCAGTTGATTATTACTAATCTAGTTCCACCAGTATAATCGCGGCCAAAAAATTTGCAGCATGGAAAGTTTTCTTTGTTTAGTATTTTGGAGATGTCAGATACCTATTTTTTTTGCACAGCCTACTGTGTGGCCTTGGAACTGAGTCTATAGCTGCCTTACATTTAATACAAGTTGCTAGAAATTAAGACCTTGAAACAGGTTGTCATTCATACTTTTTGCAGGTATGAAATCTCCTCAGTGTAAAAGAGCCAAATCACACTAATGGATTTCATGCACTTGAATTTCTGGCCTTGTGTTTGCTTCATGATTGCCTCCAAGGTGTGAAAGTGGAATCAGATTCAAGTGCTGTGAGGACTCGGATTTCAAAAGATCAGGCCTCTGTGTGACGGAATGCATGGCCAGCAATGTAGGAGAACCTGTTGGAAAGCCCATGGTTGTATCTTTCTTAACCCACAGAATAACCAATGTAGCTTCCTTTCTCGGTTGTTTCCTCATGATTCATTGATTCTCCTGTATCCAGGGTCAGAGATTTTGTGGTCCCTGGCAGCCCACCAGACTCTGAGGGAAGAAGAACCATATGTGTGTGATGAAAAGGGTGAAAGCTTTATGCAATCAGCTCCGTTTTCCCTTTCTCGTACAGGCACTTGCTTATCATTGTAGGTTTCCTGAAAGATCAAAAATAAAGTCTTCCTGGTTTTGGAACAGTAAAAAATAGATTTTATTACAGAAGTGTGACACCATAGGTGTTAATACAAGTCCCATTATTTTGGTTCTTTGACATAAAGGAATGGTGCAACCGCCTTACCGTATTTAATATTGCATTGTTAACAATGTGCAAAGGCTTCAGTACAAAGTGAGCTTCACAAGTAACAGTGACATCACCAATAGCAATAATCCAAAGTAAATTACCTCTTCTCCTTCCCTTTGTTTGCCTTTGCATTTCTGCTCCAGGTGAACTATGAAATGCTCTAGGCCATGCATTACTCTAAGGTGACTGCAATTCTTCAGTAGCAAGCATCTCTGCCCTTTAGCTGCGAGCCACTTGGTGCTTCAAACAAGACAGCAAACCGCTAGGAATGTCAGCTGTGTCGCACCCCACTGGGAATTTCAGATTTTTCTAATGACAAAAATATTTTCCTTGGCTGATACTCTATAATAGCAAATAATAATAATAATAATAATAATAATGATGTGCTTTTAAAATGTGTTTTTCTAACCTTGGAGTCTGAACACTGTATATCAATTATTTTTTAATTGAGTCTGCTATTGTTTGAAAAGGTTTGTATTACCCTTAAGACTTAGAAAAAGCCATAATCCAAAGGAAAATGGATTCTCAGCTGACACAATCCAGAATTCCTTGGCTTTATTGGGGTGGATGACCAGTCTTGTTTTCCTCAGCTCACTTATTTGACCATTACACTGTGGGCAGATAGGGTGTTAGTATCTTTTAAGAAATAATCACCTGGTTATCAAGAATCTAAATGATTCGAGTTGAGCTGTTTTACTTTGCAGTGCAGTGATTGAAGGTACCATAGCTTTGTAATTTGCATGTTTTTCAAACAGATATCTGAAGATGCATATTCAGTGGCTTTGAACCTGTTGGATCATTGTCCTTTTGTTCTTTTATTTTATCTTTTATTTGTTCTATTTGTTCTTTTTTAATTACATCTTTTTTCCTGTTTATTTTTTTTTTTTCTTGTTTCTTCCTTCTGCTTTCTTCCTCCTTGTTTTTCCTTTTTTCCCCCTGTATTATTGTGTTTTTCAAGGTTATCTATCTGGAAGCAAAACAAATACTGGCCTGCTTTCTTTCAAAAGAGATTTTGGTTGAGGTAATAATAATACATTTGTGGTGAGCAGCAAGGGGCCATCTGTTCACTGCTGAAAAAAATATTCACAAAGTAAGCATATCAGTGAAGTGCACCAAAAAGGACAAAGCAAAACCACCCAGAGTGCTTCTCTTAAGGTTATTATTTAAAGCTTTTGGGTTGCTTCAACCCACATGGCTTTGAACAGAGCTTCTGAGGATGTCTGGGTTAAAGCTGTCCACTGCTTTATTTGAGTGACAGTGTGCTCTCCCACTTAATCAGCTACTTGTCTGCAGGCAGGCAGATACAGAGAAATCTTCTATCACACGTGCATGGACTCCAGCATATAGAGATGGGCCTGGACTCACACAGGTTCACCGACCCTCTCATATTCATGCCTGCCATTAAACCAAAGGGAAATAAATATTGCCTGAGAAGGCTTCCCAGAAGCTCTGCATATAGATTATTTACAAGCTATGCTTGTTTCCAGTGTTAGCTGATGAAACCTTCTGGGTACAATTGCCCTCTCCGCATGAACATGTATAGGCAGGGACCCTAGGGAAAGAGTTCTTGTGAGGGTTGCCTTTTGTCAGAAGAATTTGGAAACCCATCCCTTTCTCCAGCCTCCTAATGCTACGGTTAAGGTTCTGATGGGATGCAGGAGAAATGCAACGAAGGCAGCAAGAGCCATGCATGCGCTGTGTCTCAGGAAGGTCCACACTCAGGGTGCCTCCCTGTTGGTGCCTGCATTGCAGTTCTGTGATGACTCTGCCACACTGAGGTGGGACTTGCCAACTCTTATATGCACCAGCTGCAGTGGAAGAGGATGAGATGGGAAGATCTGACTGAGTCTGCTCAACTTTTTTCAGAGAATACAGTCTCTCTAGCACTGCTCAGGCTCTTTAACTGCTACCTGCAGCCTGCTTATCACTCTGCTGGCAGGCATTTTGATCCTGACTAAGTGGAACTGCAACAAATTTGGGATGATAGGTACAAACTGGTCTGTTCCTGTGAGCTTAGAAGGTCCTGATCTCTTCATCATGAGAAATTTACAGGACAGCTGGAAAAAGTTCAGAGATGGATAACAAAGATGATCAAAGGTATAGAAAGGCTCTGTCTGAAGGATGACTAAACTAGGACTTTTTTATTTGGAAAAGAGATAACGGAGAAGGAGGTGATGGATTTACAAAAAAATCTTGAGCGGCCTAAAGAGAATGAGTAGATTGTTTTTTTTACTCTTTTCCAGTACAAGATGTGGGAGGCATCAGATGAAGCTAATAAAATAGTAGGGATCCAAATAAAACATCTTAGGCAGCTGACCTGCAGATCTCCTTGTCAAAGAATGGTGTGGGTGCTAGATTTTTATATGGTAATCCCCTGAGAGTACCAAATACATCGAAACCACAGCCTCATCAGGAAGTTCCTGTCTTGAAAATGGCTGAAAACTGGGAGAGTGTTACAGGGAGTTTTCATATGTGCCTGTTCAGTAGGCATTTGCTCTTGGCCATGGTGGGAAGCAGGGTATAGAGTATAAGGACCTTCAATATGACATTTTACAGATTTTCTTCTGTTCTTCACTGAAGTCTGCAGTTCTGTAGAAACTAAGGGTAGGGTTTACCTCACTTAAGTTTAACCGTCAGAAAGCAAAAGCTCTAGACACCTAGCTCCCCAGTAATCAGCAGCACAGAGGGCACATCACCCACCCTAAGATAGGTATCCAGGAGAATGGGTGAATCACCATCTTCAGCTACCTTTTATTCTTAATTTCCCAGGGAGTCTGAACAGCTGCCTAGAGTTGAATGAGTACTTTCTTTTTAACTTTAGTTAATCTTACTTCAGTGACACTGATCCTGATTAAAGCAAGGTTTAGCAGTAGGTTTAAGGCCTTTTACTGCAAGGTTTTAAATGCAAACTGTGTTAAGGCTAATATTTGGTAGATGTGTGCTCTGCAAAAAGCTCTTTGAGCACGAATGGGAATTTGTCTCTTCAAAAGTCAGTGGACTGCAGCCACAAAATCAATCAAGCTCTACCTGGGGTCCAAGGAAGCTTTATTTCAGAGTGTGGGACTGCTGACATTTCACTATGTATTTAGAGACTGCATCAGAAACTAATTAAAAGAAAGGTGACTGATAGCTGATAGACACAGATTGCTGGCTTGTGTTGTACTATCCAGAAACATTACATGACCATTCCCAGATGTTGTTCCAGCATGGGGTACCACTAGCTGTCTCATCAAATCACACCACAGAATAAGAGCATAGAAATCTTCCACATTATCCTGCCACAGGAAAACAACCACCACCACCAAGACCCCAACAACAAAAAGGAAAATCTTGAAAGCTGTTTTTTCTTCCTCTGATTATACATTTCACCTTCCAGGAAGCAGATGTAAACACAGTACAAGTTCATTCCAGGTTTGTAATCATCAGCCTTTGTTTTTGTAAATGTATCTAAACTGCTAACTTCATTTGCACAGCACTTGAATTACTCAGAAAATTTTTTTCATCCAGACTTGTAACATGCAGTGTGACAGACCTTGGCACTTGTGGAGCAGCGTACCCTGCCTGAGTTCTGTGGATGCTTCTGTGGATATGTTAATCATTACAGCACAACTTTCCAAAACAAACAGATATTGCTGAATACTATATACATACTAATTAAATTAAAATACTTGTATTTTTTTACTATAAGTCTGTGTTTGGTTCTGCTTTTTACAAGAGATTGTGGCATTCAAGATGTAAGGTCAAATTTGTCCCAGAATTTAGATTTCATAGGGACAGACAGTACAAACCAAGATTAGCAAAAATAGCCTAATTCTATTTTGCTTTTCTAAATTTGGCTGGATGTAATTGTTTAAATGTATAACCAGTATCTTAACAACACCAAGTTACTATATTTGATCCCAGATATGAAACTGGCAGGAAATGGGTTACTATAAAATGCAGAAGTGAGGTATCTGTTTTCACCAGCTAGCCTGAGAAACAGGCACAAATTGTACTTTAATTATCTTTGAATTTTACAAGTGTCAGATGCTATTTGATATTAAGATACAGAAAATAATAATAAAATCTCTAGATACTAATGATTCTTGGTCTTACAGTGTCATAAACCCAGAGTAATGACACTGAACATATCTAAATGCTATTGATATAGAGTTAGTGGAAGGGTAGAGTCAGACCTAAGACCTTTTTTACCTGCTTTCTTTTACTTGGCCAGACCTTTACCTGCCACAGCCTTGTCTGTCCATGCAAAGCTCAGACATCAGTGGTTTTTTTATGTAGAGAATGAGAAGCAACAGTATCCTCAGGTAAAAGGATCTCTAAACACATTCAAAGGCAACACAGTGTGGGAGTAACTCAGCATTTGAGCCAGCGTGGGCGGCTGAATACTCTTGAGTATTTTTATGGAGCTTTTAAAAAGATGAGCTGACAGCATCTTACCTTACCTACTACCCTGAATGCTATTTCGTGCTGTCCTTGAGCAAGGCTGCCCGGGGGAGGTAAGGCTTGTCGAATGACTAAGAGCTAGCAGTATTTAGACATTCACCTCCCCTTCACTTTAGTTAAAATTAGGCACAGAAATGCCTTTGTGGATTTGGGCCCGGTGAGCAGTGAGATATGGCAGGGAATCAAAGTGACCTGCAGGAACAGTGCGGTGGCTGAGCAGCTGCAGCAGGCATTTTGTGGCTATGGTGAAGGCAGATGGATGTACTGAAGGAACAGTCTCTGGCTGTACCGTGGCTGTCCTCCTCTCCATGCAGAAGCCCACACTTGCCTGAAGTTGATGCTGGCTTTGTAGGATGGGTGGGAATTGCAGCTGACCAAATAACTTGTGACCGCTGTCCCATCAGCTCTCTGAAGAAAGTGTTTCCTAGAAGCATTTCTGGAAGTATTCTGCAAGTTTGTGATGTGGCACTTTTCAGGAATATACAAGAATTGATGTTATGAGCAGCCAGACAAGGATTGGACAGTGTACAAAGAGAGCTTCCAAGAAAGAAGGCTAATATCAACAAATATAGGTCAGATACACATAATCATTTATCTGCTCTGGCCATGCTAACAGTAAACCAGCTGCAAACACATGCAGATGACATGCTGAGTCTACTTCAAAGGCTTTTTACAATTTCTTAACTTGGACCCAAGCAGGGCAATGTGTGCACCAAGATAGACACAGAAATGTTCCTTGGACAACCATTTCTTGACCTGGCATTGCATCTTGATTATCTCCTTTCAGAAAAGAAGAGCTGCTATTAGCTGGTTTAATTGCTGTTATAATTAAGATAGGCTTAGATAATAGGCTACACATCTTGCGTGGTTACATTTAATTTTCAAGCTAATGGAAGGGAGAGAAGTGGTGAGGGAGGAGGTGGGACATGGGTTTTAGCTGAAATAATCTGTGGGGCTGGGCAATTTAGCTGGGGGACCATAAAATACCTGGAGGAGGGATGGGGAAGCTACTTCTCATGTTCAGCAGCTGTTTTAGACAATGTGCTGGAAGTTTGCATAGAGGGTAGGCTGTCCTGCAGCCCTCGCACAGTCACCATCCAAAGCAAAGCTTGTGCACAAAGACAGGTAGCAAATGAGGCTGATACTTCTGGAGCACAAATCCCAAAGAGATGTCATCACAAATATCTGCTGGTTTTGGAGCCATCTAAAAATGACATCTGACCTCAGGGATGGAGGGATGGAAGGAAGGAAGGAAGGAAATGTAAGCCTTTATAAGAAAATAATGCTGTGTATGTATAAAACTTTCCGGGATTGTGATCTTTCCAAAGTGTTGTGAGTTAAAAGTTATTTTTAATTCAACAGCTACATCTGTGACTCCAGCTGTCCCTCCTAAATGTTGTTTCAGGAAGCCTCTCATCCATAGGATTGGCCTTTCAAAGGGATTCATAGTGGTCCCATGTTTTGTGCTTCATTATGTATATGCTGATGAGCTGAGGGTGGTGGCCAGGTGATAAATTGCTAGCAGATGATAAATTGATAGATCACCTGCTCATTAGTTAAAAGGCTTGTAAGTAAAGTAGGGAAGAAAGGTTTGTAGAGGATGTGGATTTGGGGGAGAAAGTGCTGCTAGTGTGAGCTGGTGAGAGCTCCTGTGGGATGTGGTTAAAAGGAGTAAACCTTAATCTGTCTGTGTAGATGGACATTACATGTAGTTCATGCTGCTTTCTCTTTGGAAGGGGTGGCTGGACACTTCCACCATGTCTGGTAGTTTTTCTTCTTTAGCTCCTTATATATGTGAACTTTTCTGCTTAAGAGTGCATAAATAGATTGCTGAATCTGTGTGTATCTCTGTAAAACTGTGCTATTACACTCTTAAAGTGAATAGCAGTGATGGTTGCTATGGGGAAAGAAAGGGGTGGTACTCTTTGATTAATGCTGATTCTCAGTGTGGCCTGAGATACAGTTTGAAATGTAAAGTCATGCAGTTGTACAGCAGTGCTGTCTTCCACTTAAGTAAGACTCTCCTGGTTGAAGAAGCTCTTAATGTTAGCAAGACTGCAGGGTGCACTAAGATCGATAGTACCTTCCTGTCCAGCATCAAAGCATCACATGTTGGTTCTACCTTTGAGTTTTAGTAAAAATCCCTGTAGACAAATGTTGCAGTTTCTGGCAATATCTTCCAATCTAGGAGTTCTCAAGACAAAAAATTATTTCCAATATGTACATGGTTGGTGGAAGTTATTCCTCTGTCCCTGGTCAGCCAGGGCTCACATTTAATGCCTATCAAATCTTAGTTCTTAAAAACTGGCCCCTGTGAGGAATATGTCTAATGAGCTGGACTTTCCTGAAAGGAGGTAGGTGCAAATGAGTCAATGTAATTACTTCAATTTAAAGTAGCAATTTTCCTATGTAGTGACTGAGGATTTTTCTCTTGTCTAAAACCATTTCTACAGAACTAGGACAACTTGAAGATACTTCTGGTCAGTCAAGGCTGGCAGTCAGTATTAAATTATCTATGTGTTGGCTGGTACTGGAGTGAGATTTGTTTCTTGCCATTGTTTCTGGCAACACAAGCTACACATGTAAAAAGACAATACTGGAGTCAGACACAGACATGGATCCCCTGTGGCTGTCTGCACACCTATGAAAAGAAAATACATGATATTAGCGATGACGTGCCAACTTCAGGAGCTTTTCCAGGCATTGTCCCCAGAGCATCCAAGGGAGATAAGAGTTAAGTATTTGTTCCAGGAAACAGAAGAGCAAACACACAAAGTATGTTAAGCTCAGGCAGCCAATCTGCAGGATGCTGTGCACAGAGTAAACCTACCAGGAACTACAGCAGATATGTTGGTGCCTTCACAGTTTGCTCCTGCAGTGGAAGATTAGTATAGACTTGTGCACTGTGTCTACAACACAAAGCTGGGAGCAGGTAATCGGCTTCCCCTTTCTGCAGAGGCTCCCCACTGCAATGAGTGTAGCCTGGAGGAGTTTGTACCATTTGCAATGGACAATCATAAAATAGTCCAAAACACACAAAGCTATTCATGTAGATATTGAAGCTTTGTTACTTGCCAGCAAATGCTCTTTGTTAAAATCTGTGTGTCAATGGCTCACCAGAGGAAGCAATGCTTTCTCCCAAGCAAGTGGTTTTGAAGTCCTATCACTACAGAATTTTGGCAGCCTTGACAGTGAGTATGTGCTGACATTGGTATTTTATGCCCAAAGTTATTTAGTGCTGCAGGCAGCTGTATTCCAAATTCTCTGGGCCTGGAGAAGCATTGCAAGTGGTTAGTAATATATTAATGTAAATTACAAAATACTTCTGAATATCAATGCTTAGCAAAAACCATTGGCAGGGTGAGGAGGAAGGGGGACTGAAGGCTTGCAAGAGCAAACTTTTCTGACGTTCTCTTGTATCATTCAGTAAGGGGTCACTACTGCTAATTTCCACTAATTTGTTTACTTGCTAGTGGTGTACACCATCATCTTAAATCCCTTCAAAGACCTTTAAGTGAGCTGCAGTTTGGAAGGAGGTGGGTTTTTTTGTTGTTGTTTGTTTGATTTTTTTTTTTTTTTTTTTTTTTTTTTTTATTGTGAAAGTGGAGAGAACTGGAAGGGGAGAAGCTAATAAAATAGACAAACTTTTTGGGTCATCCAAGATCATCTTCAGCTGAAAATTAAAAGCAGAAACATCAGATTAAGAATGGGGTGAGAACTATTGCTTTGAGGATGAAAGGACAGAAAAGAGTTTCCAATCCATTCTGAAGTTTTCCAGCCCCTTGCTCAGTAGGGGAGCTTTCCTTAAAAATCTGGATTACATTGTGGGCCCACTCTTTAAATCAAGATATTTGTAACAATACAGTCTGTGCTGTAAAGGTGGGAATAACAGTATATAGGAGGGACAGGAACAAATTCTCAATAGCAGAGGAGTGGGGACTTTTCCAGGTTGTGTAAAACTCATACTGAGGAATGTCTCCATGTATCTCTATCTTTTGGTGAAAATAACATTTTGAGAATTTCCTGCTCTTTTCCCATCCACAGACCTTATTCAGCCCCCCCTTGGCTACAATGCAGAGCTGTTTAGGAGGCCATTTGGAAACTACTACCATTGAATTGATCAGAGGACTTTAAAAATCCCTACCAGAAAAGCATAAACCAGCCCTGTGCCTGAGCTAATGGGCCATACCCATGCTAGCAAAGTGGTACTACTTCCAGTCCAAAGTCTCTGTGTGGACCTCACACACCCTGGATCTAGTGTGGGGTCTCATCACATGGTGTAGATGAGCCTGGTTTATCCCATGTGCTGGCCATATCTTTGACTATAGGAATCCTAACTGGCTCTGTAAAATCTGTCCTGCCCTTATTAAAGACACCCTGAATTATCCTGTCTTCACATGCTTAAGGGTCCTCCTGACGGGGCTTCTTAGAGAACATGTCCTTAAAACGTAGGTAAGTAGTAGGGACACATGAGGATAGCTTACCTATAAATACATAATCTCGGGATTGGCAGCCTTGTGGATGCATATCCATATAAACCAAGACTATTGCTGGGGGTTATGAGTAGCCCATGAAAATAAACAGAATCACAGCAGCAGGCAGTGATCTGGTAGTCTGTACAAGGTGGGATTTATTCTGCCCCTCTTCCCTTCTTAGGTTTCCTCGATATAAAATATGCATCCATAGTAATATTTTTGATGTTTTCATCAACAGTTCAACTGACTTTGATTTCAGTTGGCTTAAATTTCGATTTTTTTGTTCATAACTTATATTTTGAGTAGATGTCACCATTTTTGTTAATGATGAGATATCTACAAAAACTTGATATGATTCGAAATACAATGTCTGCAGAGAAAAACCTCCCAGTATGAAGTTTGCTCGGGGTATTTCAAAGAAAACAGTTATTGCAGTAGCTGCTGATCCAAAAGACTTCACATGTGGGAAAGCTTAGCTGAAGAAAGAACAGGATAAAGATAGGGTATCTATAAAAACCGGCATATAAACTCCTGATCATGAGTTTAAATAGTGAGCTCCAGCTCATTTCCTTTTCCCACTATTTAATCTGCAGATTTATGGTTATAAACTCTAGGAGAGAGATGCAGTTTGTGTGTGCTATCCTGCTTCATCTGGCCTATTAAAAAGGCTCACACCAATGTGTTTATCTTTTGGGATGGCAAATCTTCATATGGTGGGAATAGTTTGTTTCCTTTTAAAGTATTTTTCTATTGTGGTTCTATATTGGTGCTTTAGAGAAGTGCCTTGAAAGTGTACTGTTGGCAGGACATGGCTAGCTTTTTCAGTATATTATGACCTTATCAAGGCTGGAACTTGCTAGATAAACTCTGTTGTAATGTATGCCTATATCATGCCTCTGAGCCCTTTATATGTACTGTAACTTAATGTTAACTATCAATGGTATAGTGGTTCCTGTACTTGGAATTTAAATGCTGGAAGATCTGGCTTTTTACTGGGTTCACTAGAAATTTATTAAGAACTGTATGCCAGAACTTCATTTTTTCATCAAATTTATGTTTTATTTTAAGAAGTCTATATTGACTTCATGCTGAGGTTTATGCCCACACAAATAGTGCATGAGGAGCTTCATCCTGTGTGGCAGCCCCCAGCTGCTTCCCTGCCCCAGGATGAGAATTGCGGTGGGTGTGTGGGTGCCTCACCCTGTGCAAAAGCTGCCCCTGTCCCACATGCAGAGGAGCAACCATTGCTCTCCAATGCTGCTTTGCCTTGGGCTGCTGAAATAGAGCTGAGCAAGGGGTCATGGCCCAGGAGCAGGTGGTTAGTCAGCTCTGGCAGGATAGAGGTAAGGGGCTGGGAAGCTGCTGGATGCTGCATGGGAAGCTGGTGATGGCTGCTGCTGCTAGCAAAGTACCTTTCTGTGGCATCACCTAAGTGAGGGATTTCCAAACCTATGTGTCCATCACAAGGACACATTAATGGATCCTAGGATGTAATTAGCCTTACTGAATGGATCGAAGTGCTTATTGACTACAGCCATGCAGGCCACAGCCACACTTAGCACAGTTTGAATATTTTATACCTTTCTGGTTTTAGTTTAGGCTGTTTTCTTATCTGTTTCCAGCTGAGTCACATGAGTGTAAACAGATCAGTTTGTCTCTAAGGATATGATTTCAGAAGACTGGGAGAGCCAGTTCAGTCCAAAACACCATCTGCAGAAATAAAGATTTTAACACTCATATTAGGTTGACCAATCCTATACTGTTTCTGTTTTCTCTCTGCTGTTTTTTCTTCTGTAAGCAGATAATTTTCTGGAACAAAGTCTGATTTATTGAATGGATTCTGACACTTCCAGCAGATCTCAGTTTTAAAAACAAGAAATAGTCTATTCCAAACTAATACAGGTATTCACCAGCTTGTTTCACTGAAAGTCAATATGATTGCATACTTTAAGAAATGGTAGTTGTAAAACAATTTAGGTGTTTGAAAACTTTATCCTCAGACTTTATTAATGTGCTCCCACGAGACTGCTAATAAACTGAAGACCACAAGAACTCACAGATTTTCTTTTTCAAGAATTATACCAATATGCTAGACACCTAGGTAGATTGTTGCTAGAGATCTACAGCCAAAGCAAATTGTCTGTAACTGGCATAAGAGCCAGCTCTTGATCAGCCCAGCTCCACAGTGGCTCACAGGACCATTGATGATGTTCATATTTCCTGTAGTTTGGCTAAGCACTTGGCTTTGGTGGTTTCTGTACTCAGCAGGTGACAGCTCAGTACAGAGACAACGCCAGAAAATGCCAGCACTTGGAATAGGGACAAAGAGCAAGTTTGAAGTTAGGGAGATGCTGGAGGTGCTGATGTCTGGAGCAAGCACCAATTTCTGTGCTTTTCAGGTTTGTCTTTCAGGCAGCTGTAGGGTTCATGCTACTTGTGAAGAAAAGCAGCAGACTGGTTCTGCCTCTTACTGGGAGAGACACAGGAAGAGTAAAATATCAGCAGTCTCTGTACATAGAGGCATGCAGCCATACACTGTATTACTGTGGTGAAGCTCACTGGAACAAACTTATTGACTGCAGATATACACTTGTTGTGTGCTGACCCCCTGCCTTCAGGCAATAGGATCAGTCTTCTGGATGTCTACTACTACTCTTTATCCTTGAGTTCCTTCACTCCTCTTCTGGGTAATGTATGACCAAGATTAGTGGGATATTCAATTACTTCTTGGAAGGAATCACCTTCCCACTGCCTTACTTTGAATCCCATCTCTTTCTCTGCTTTAGCTAAAATGTCTGCTCCCTACATTTTGTGGCTTCTGCTAGGCAGGCACATTGTATGCATCTGATCTCTTCAGCATGCCAGTGCGTCCATCCCCTTTGCTCAGCCATTAGCGACAGGATACCATCCATTTCTCTCATCCTGTTGCTGTTCCTTCCTTCAGCACTGCCTTTTATAAAAATAACATACTTCCTGGCCTTTCCCAAAGAAGTCTGAAACCTACTGTGTTTGTAGTTAACTCAAAGCACTCTGAAACAGCAGGGTCTGAGTCCTGTTTGTTGGTGGTTGTTTTTTTTTTTTTTCTTGACACACTGGACACAGTGAGATTTATGTACAAATTGGGATATTAATGAGATGCATTTTAACTTCTTGACTGTAAAATGATTAACTTAGTGTCATCAGTAATGTCACTGTAAACTAAGGAGATCAGATACTGCCTTTGCATTGATCCAGACTGTAAAAAAAAAAAAAAAAAAAAAAAAAAAAAGCATTTAGAGTGAAAACAAGTCTGTCTTGTTGTCTGGTTAACATAGCTGTCTGTATTTGAAATAAAGTGTGATGACTGTCACTTATAATGTTTCTATGCTTCTGAGGCCAGAAGTTGTGACCTCTCCTGTCACTGTCAATGGGAATGCAGAGGCAGGTCAAACATGGCATTAGAAGCTTGGGGTTACAGAATCACAGAATCATCTAGGTTGGAAAGCACCTTGAAGATCATCTAGTCCAACCGTTAACCTAGCACTGACAGTTCCCAACTACACCATATCCCTAAGTGCTGTGTCGACCCCGTCACCTGCCCAAGTGTGTTGGGTTGGAGGTGTGCTATGATAATATGGTTTTATTGTAACCAAAAAATGTGCTAAGCTTTGTAGTGTCATTTTCCCCCCCTTACTCCCTCCATTCACCTTTTTCCTAAAGCGGGGGTTTTGCTGATATGGTGAGACTCATACATGTTGTATTTAGGTGTAATTAGGTGATGTAATGTGAGGGTTTGGGGAACTACTTCACATGTTTTTGGAAGGTTTGCATGCAAACAGGCAGACTGGAGATCTGGAAGTGCATCTGCTGTTGTATCCTACCAGCTCAAACTGCTGGTTTGCTAATAGCAGAGACTTTTGTCTAGTGTAAAATGTTCTATTTTATCTTCATTCAGCCACTACAACCAGACTGTGATACTGTCATTCACATTGTGTACTACCCTAGGCTTGTGCTTTGAAAGACAATAAAACACCTCTCTCCCAGTGAAATTCCCCCTCAAAACTGTTTCTTATTCTTCAGATAACCCTACTTCCATCTGTAGATTACTCACAAGATCATTTATTGCTCAGTTTAAGTGAGGGTGGCAGAATCGCATCAGGAATATCTTTCTCTATACTGCATACAAAATGGAAAAGGCAGCGGATGTGTTTGAAGAGATGTGCTACTGATCTTATGTATGTGAAGAGGCTTGCTTCAGACTGCATTTGTGTTTCTTGGCACAAGAGGACAGAGAGTGGGTGTGACAGCCGCTGGTGCAGGGGCTGAGGTTAAGGCTGCACAGAGCTCTGTGTGGGCAATGCCATCCCATCACAAGTTTCTGGGGGAACAGCATGGCATTAGTCAACTGGGCTGTAGGTGTTTGAGCATAAACAGATTTCTGGAGATAATTATTTAATTACAACAATTTATTTTTTTTTATCCTTCTAGACAAATACAATACTAGGTCAAGCTGCTGGTGTTTAGTTTCCCTATAGAGCTCTGTAGATCTTTTAAGATTAAGCATATTCGCAAACTTGTGTATGGAAACAGAGTATGACTGCAGACCAAAGGTAAGAGTGGTGCACACCTACACAGCTTTCTGAAGGAGGCTGTTCCTTTTTCCACTGATTAAAGCCATGTAGTATGTATCAATGTGACAGAAGAACTAAACTCAAGTGGAAAGGTATCCTGGGCCAGAATCTAATTTTGTATATGTCAGTGTATATGTGGGGTAATTCAAATGTTTCAGGGAAAGGCACTTGGGGGATCGACAGAACTGAGATCAGGATGTGAGCCATGAACTGCGATCTTTGCATCACTTCTCCCTTTGTCTCGGTCTGGGGGGTTCTTGCTTTGATAGCACTGCTTTTTACGCACAGAGGACTTGTCAGCAGGCCTGACCAACTCTTTCAACCCAAGGGTGGTGCACCTCTGATGTGCCCAGAAGTACTTGAGGTACACACTATGTGGTGGGACCCAGAGGACTGAACCTCCAGAATCTCCACAATCTTTCCATAGTGCAGCAATAAAAATCACCTCAAAAATACCACACTGAATCCTACAGTTTACTAATTTTATGACCTTTTCATATGTTAAAGCATATGGCTGGTGTGCCCTAAGACTATTCTTAACACTGAGGCATAGGGCAGTAACACTCCCTCTTACTTCTCCAAGCCTTCTAGGGGTTGCATGTGTAGGAGCAGGGAAGTTTGCTCACTCCTTGCCCTCAGCTGCCTGGAGGAGCTGAGTGAAGAGAGCTCTGTTCATTCCCACAGCTCCAGCAATTCTCTTCCCCAGCATCACTAGGAGGGTGAAGAGCAGGGTCAGAGTGCTTTTCCTTGAGACAGGTACCTTTCCCAACACACTGCTACCTGTCTGCACCATACACTGAGCAACTTGTTTAGCTATGCAAGATCTGACAACTAAAAGAAAAACATGATGGACTGGTGCATCTCATCCCCCAGTTCCCAGCAGCAAAGCAAGTGTCTTTAATAAGCAGGTAGCTCTAACCAGACATAAACACATGACACGGCTTGTGGTCTTTATCTTGGATTTAAGCAATATGAGATACAGTTTTAAAAAAGCCAACCAACCAACCCTGCAGTTAAATTGAGAAGCTTCCTGCTTATCCTGCATAGAAGACAGCTGGTTTTCAGAAGTAATTTTCCTAGCCTTCAATCCATTTAAAAGCTTCAGATAATGAATACTTTTAGCACCCAATACATGCACATGGTATTTCTGAGAAGACTGCTTGCTGATGAGTTGCTGCATTACAAAAAATAGCTGGGTAACTGGAGCAACTCCATGCAGCAAGTCCTTTAGACAATCTGTATGTGGAGAGAGATGTCATCATGACCTGAGCTCTGGTGGCTCTGGCAGGGGGGATCGAAAAATGTTGCATGTTTTTCTGTCTTATGTCCACATTCTGACTAACCCCTGTGTGGGTCCTGGTATCCAATGCTGAGCTGTTCTCACTCCCAGCTGGGTACATTGCATATCTTCTTTCTAGCCCTGTGGGCTGAGGGATGGAAGAGTGTGGACTGAGTGTAAGTGGGATTAGAATTTGCCCCTTAAATGGCTTTATTAAATTGTGGGAAAGTGATAGCATTGCCAACCAGCCAAGGGAAGAAAGTACTGAAAGGTCATCACACTAAACACCTCCTCCATTTCAAAGCAGAGGAAGGCCTTTGTGTTGGAAATCCCATTCTCCTGACTAAAATAGAAAGCAGCATGGCAACCTCTCTTTTTTTGGTTCTTTTCAGGTGGTTACACATTACACGTTATGAATATATATATATGAAATTTTGCTACACTATCTATAGACTTATTTTCATTAATCCATGCAGTTATGGGCATATTGAAGTTCAGGACTGACCCTGGCGTTTCTGTGGTTCTGGATTTTCCATATGATGTGGTTTGGAAAAATACTAGTAAATCCTTGTAGAAATCTTTTGTTTCTAACCACAGCTCATGGATACTCTCCAGGCAGAATGGCAAAAGTTGTTCTGAACTTCCTCCTCCTGCTTTCTATTAAAGATTGGTTGATCCTTCTTGGTTTACCTTGCATTTGAGCTATGGTGTTGGGATAAGTCTGTTCTATATACACATAATCAAGTCCTTTCACCAAATTTCCCCATGGCATGTTCCAGCATAGATTAACAATGGCCACTTCAGGCACAACCCACATGTGGCAATTGTGGGTAGCACACAAGATGTTAAACATCTCCTACCGAGAGAATCACAGGACCAGCTGCAGTCTCATTAAGGCTCTTGTACTCTCCCATTCTGATTTTGTCCATTTAAATTCCTCTGAAGAGGGAGTATCAACTTTCCAGAGGAGAAGAAACATTGACTACTTACTGAGCAACAGCTGAAAGCTATCATTTTTAATCTTACAATTTCTTTTGACGTTGGATGCTTACACTGGAAGACACATTTTTCACTAAAAACTATTTCTGTTTTGCTTTGTAGAGCAAATGGAATGATTAAAGCAGGAGCTATTTTCAGTTTACAGTCACTTCTTCAAGATGTTAATAATAATTGACCTAAGGTTAGTCTCTCTATAAATGATATTTGAAATAGTGTAAGTTGCCCAAAACATCTTCCAAGAGAGAAAGTTACATCAGGTTTGAGCAAGACATGGAATGATACTTGCTTTGGTTCTTAAATGCTGGTACACTAGACTGAAATCAAACGCTTGTTTCCCATATGTGAGAAGTATAATGTTTTGCTAATCATTAACAAGAAAAGTATTATGGTTAATCTGAGGCTTTTCTAAAGCCTTTTTTTTTGGCAATTATGCTACGGAAGGGAGCAGCTGAAATAATAATAAAACTTTATACTTACAGGCAACTTTCATCTGGGAATATCAAAATAATTTATAAGCCTAGTTAAGTCTATCTTGGTATTTTTCTAGGATACTGCTTTCCTGTGGCAATTGGTAAGCAAGTAATTTTATCCTGGTTTATCAGAAGGGTGAACTGGGGCACAGAAAGGGAAGGCAACACATGCAGGGCTACTGCAGCAAATCATGGGGGATTAGCCAAGATTCATGTGCACAGAGGTGGGTTTTGCATTGCCCTACTCATGATGGGTTTTGGTTACTTTCTGATTTCTGACAGTCTTGCCCCATCAGTGCTGAATATCCAAGCCTAAAGGATCTACCTCCAGGTGCTAGTAACTGCTTGCCTCCATCTTAATTTCATTAATTCCTCAGGGTCATTTGGTAAGTCCCCTTCAGATGCCCAAGCTGGTCTCTTCCTCATGCCAGAAAACTGGGCTCCACAGTGGGCATTGCCCATCCCAAATGAGGAGCCCAGCTGGGACATGGAGCACCCAAGTGACAGACTCCCCAAGACCCACATTTACTGGGGAGGCAGACATCATTCTGCTGAAGCCATGAAGCTGCTTCTTGTTCCTAATAAACATTCCAAGGTACCTGGAGCACAGCAATCCTACAGTTAGAATTGATGAAGGTCCACCTCATGATGCTAAGTCCACAGCTGAGAAGTGATAGAATCTCCTGGCCAGTTGAATATAAGACCACTTTACTTAAGAGACACATGCTTTCAAGATCTAGGGAGTGGCTCTGATCTGTGAGATCTTCAGGTCTCTTTCTTGAAACAAGCTTACCCCTTGCTCCAAACAGCTCATTCCTGTCTGGAGTTGCAAATATATCTTCTTTAACCAAAAGATATTTTCAGAGACTGTAAATCAAATAACTCTCCCTCATTAAAGGAGGAATTCCCAGCTTTTCATGGCAGAGAGGTTGTAAAAGTGCAAGGATACTCCCTGCGCTAACTCCAGGTCTCTGTGAATGGTCTGGGCTGGATCCGAAGCAGAATAAGCATTGTATGCTCTGGAGAGAGAAATCTTCTGGTTGTGCTCATTTCTGCTGCCCACGTGAAATCTAACTGGGAAATCTAAATCTATAATTTCATAATGAACCTTTAGGCAGGGGCCAGTTCGTAGTCCTATGGACACTTGCAAGAAGATTATGAACTCTACTTGTTCAGCTTTCTGAACTGTGTTGGGCAGAAAGTGTTTAAAGGAAAAAATCAAGGGGTGAAAAAAAGAACTCTGTGTTGTAGGTTTTTGTGTGACTGACAACAGGATTATTAATTTTTTTGACAGAAGTTCCAATAATATTTTAAAAGGCACCCTATTCCTTTCTGGGATGTAGCATATGAGGCTTTAATCATAGGCTTTATCTTTTTCACCCTATGCTGTTCATTTTGTTTCACTATCTCCCCTCTTCTTAAGTGGTGCTTTCTTGCTACCATTTATAACTGAGACTTTCAGGCAGGAGGGATGGTTTAAAGAGTACAGTGTAAGGCTCTGGAAACCTAAGAGAGCATGGGAATGGTTCTGGGACACCAGCACCTCTGCAGGATCCACTGATCATTCAGGTAAGGGACCACTGAAAATAAGCACTTGCCTCTGAAAACCTGGATTTAGACTACGTACCCCAGTTATAAGAAATCTCAAAACAGAAAATACTTTTTGTTTAGCTGGAATGTGTCACGCTGCTAATTCAAAACTCTGAAACACAACTACTCCATCCAAGAAAAGGCAAATCAAGTATCTGTATAGCTTGTACTCAGGGACACTCAAAGCGTTATTTATTTTTACTATTATCTTCATTTTGCCAGTAATTCTGTTCTATTAACATGACTAGATGTGCAGATCCTGATGTCATTAAGGGATTAAAAAAACCCTGAAAACAGCAGGGGGGCAAGCAGATCCAGTGGCAATTTTGTTCATTAATGAACTCCAAATACACCCGAAGAAAACATATGTGCAGAAGTCTTAAAACCAGATCTGTTGAAGGGATTCCAGTCCAGGATATTTTATTGATCTCCACATAAGTGATTGCACTTCAGCTCTGCACATTTTTTGATTTGTAACTGTTCAAAAAAATCAACAGCGTGTGCATCGCGGATGCCTGGTTGAAATATTTTGTGAAAGTGAATGATCAAAAGCAGGTCAGATGTCTCATTCTGTCTTGCTCAAACTTAGTCAAAATCAGAATAATTCTTCACATGTGGTGAATTTAATGCTTTTTGTCTTGATTTCTAAGTCTCTGTAGAAAGACCTAATAATCTGTGACATGTTGTATGAATTCAAGGACATTTTATTTAATTACTTCTCGACACGTACATGCACAAATTAATTGCTTCTTACTTTAGATGTGCCTAAAACACTGACAAACCAACATATTGAAAAAAAAGTCCTTTTTTTAGTTGTTACCTGCTTGAAGAGCATTAATAAGATATGAAACTGAGATATTAGGTTAACTTAGTAAAAGGAAACTTCTCACTCAAAACGAATAATGCAGAGTCTCACCTTCCAGTAGCTGAAACAGGGTTTTGGTCTGATGGTTCATGTGTGCTGGGGATGTTTGCATTAAGCATATTGTTCTAGTTTGGCTTTTCTTTCACAGTTGGTCATGCCAGTGAAGGACAGAAACATCATCTTTGGACTATTTACTAAATATTATTATTTTAATGAGTATTTGGCAAATTTACATATAGTTTTGCTGTTGCTGATCACAATTTTACAAGCTTCTTGAGTGCAGAAGTTCTCTCCACTGTGTGTGGAAATGTACCTTCAATATGTACCTTTAATGGTCTTAGGAAGAAGCTAATTAAAACCAGCTATTTTAAAACGAGCAATGTCACTTTAAATCAGAAAGCTTTTGTATGTCTTTGATTCTGTTACCCTTAATTGTTTTCCCTTGAAATCAGCTATAATTTATGGGAAAACATTATTCTGTTGTAGAATGACATGAAACTGGGATTTTGTAATCCTTCTGAGCACTATTAAAATGATTTCCCACAATTGTTATTTCCTTTAGGACGATGAAATGTCCTTATTATTGTTGTGTGCCATGTACATACCAATCGTCTGTAATTACTTGGCTGGTTAGCAATCAATGCCTTTTATGGATTTTTGTGGTTTTTTTTTAGCTGTACTCTCACCTTTCACATGGATGATATGTCTCAACCATATTTTTGACCAATGTGTATTTCTGTTTATATGCACACATGCATATCTTTTGGGCTGATTTTTAGTTTGATGGTCATTGAATGTGTTGGTAAAACTAATTACTTTTACTGTTTCATTTGACTCAAACATTTTAAAAGTTTATGGCATTTCAAAAGTGACTAACATTTGGTTTCTGTTTGGGATGAATTTCTGAGCCAAATTATTTTTTTCTCTCGCTCTTCCCCATCCCTAATCCTCCAACCTGTCTGCCTAATACCTGTGCAATTTAACTGTGTGATTAATGTAAAATAAAGATCACCCAGGCTTTCACTCTCTGTAAGATAAATGATATTCCAAACATAATGTAGAGTCTTGTTCTTCATCTTGTTTGGGTGTTTTGTTTTTTTTTTTTCTTTTTTTTTTCCGATGACACTGGATGATCTGTATGAGAGGGACTTGTGAGACTAACACTGTGCTCCCTGCAAGGTTCTGGTGTGATGATAATGTTATTTTTAGGGCATCATTATTGATATTGGCTAGCATTACTCAGAGCATTTAATCAAAAGGAAGAAGTGATAAAGACATCTTTATGATAGGCTCGTATGTGATAAGCATGAGAAATATGGAAAAAGATTAAAGACCTAGTATCTTGGCCTCAGAGAAAAGGATCTTTGTCCTGTTAAAAATAAAGTTAACCATATGTGCTCATTTAGGCAAGGCAGCCCTCATTTTCTCACTGAACCTATCCCTGGTTAGGCTTTTAAAATCAAAACCTTAATTCTGACTTTTGTCTTTGAGCTCCCATAACGTTTGTTACGCTGCTCTGTGACCAAGTTATGCAAGGCACTTTGGCTTGTGCCTTTTTTTCTGCACGTGAATAGTCAAAACAAGCTGGCAATTAAATATGTGCTTCAATTTCTCACAGAATCAGGGCATCAAGTGACAAAGTTTATCCCTTGCTCACCTGTTCCTGTGTGTGAATTTTCTAGTTGTGTTGCAGTGAGGCAGGCTGACAAAAAACTAAACAGTTGTAGGTGTAGTTGTCCCAATGGAAATTATTCAACCTGTACACCTATTGCTCTGAAAGTGCCTCAAAAAAAAAACCAAAAAAAAAACCCAACCAACCTGGCCACCTGCCGCTGCAGAATACATCCATTGGGACTACATATGCTTGCTGCTGTTTGAAGATGAGCTTTGTCAGAAGCAATGGGATCTGGCAGGGAGGATTCTGCATTTACAAATTAAAGGTTCACGCGGTTAACCGAGCTCTTCTACTTCAGGGTCAGACACAGCTTGTGGGAGCATTTTCTCATTAAATTTTATAGTTTAGAATGGACTGAATGTATCAGCCTGCAGGACTGCTGAGAGGTTAAATCTGAGAGTGGGATTTTAACAGGAATATTTGCATACAGCTGTGTACTCTGTAATGAAGGAGTATTTTCCGTTCACTCAGACAGCTTACGATGTGGGTTCCTAGTTTAAAGTATGGAGGAGAAAAGGGAAGGCTCTAAGAAGTACATGTCAGGACAGCAAGAACCTTCTGGACATATCCTAAAAGAAGACCTTCAGTTATGTACTAGGCATTTATTCCATCATTTTGTCTCCATTAAGTTGACAGTGAATTCCCATTCCTTTTGGCATTTTTGCAGCAGAACCCCAACACTAGGAGAATATTTATTATTAATTTAGGTATTGTTTCCCTGTTTTATCTATGTAACCATTGTTTGCTTTTGAATTTTCTTTAGGGGAAGTAAGTTATATTTCAAATGCCTTTTTCTATAAGGTATAGCTGTTCTTTCTTGTCTGTCTGGAAACATTAGTGGCTTTTGTTGGGAGAGTGTAATGGAAGAAGAATTGTTTGGGTTTTACAAGTTCTTAAAAAATAATTTGATTATCATTAAGTGGAAACACTTTTAATGCTTTCCTATCCTAGATGGGAGTTATCGTTGCTGACAGAAAGCCTCAGGGGGTGGAGAAAATAGTAAGTAGTCTTCCAAACTGAAGGATTATATATGTATCCAAGCATTTAGCAGTTCAGATTCAAATCAATAGGAAAAGCCACCTGGCAACATTACACTACCTGCTGAAATCGTATTCCATGCTTTAGGATTATGCCCCAGGATTATGGAGAGAAGTAGCATAGAGATGGCTGTATGAAATCCCTCAGTGATTTCACATTCATCGTTCCCAAATGATGGCAGTCTGGAAGGCCATGGCCCATGGATCATGCTGATTCCTGTGAATCAGCCCTGGAAGGGGTCCACTGGTGTACTTCAAGTCCCCTCCCAGATCCCAGGTTGTGACACAGTGCCACAGCCTTTACCCTACACTGGGACCCGGTATGTAAAATGCATCCTTTGCACAGCAGGTTTCTTGGTGGGCTGAGCCTCAGGCTGTATGGCTGCATGATGGTTTACAAGGGAAAAAGGCATATGTAGAGGCATTACACACATATATCCAGTAACTAGACTGACTTCTTCAGACCCTTTAACTGTTAGGAACTGAGGTGAGTAAAGATGAATGATATCTTCTGCGGTCATTAACATACAGCAGAAACGTCCTAGGGGGCAGATGAAGATTGTCTGTTCTCTGCTGCCTAATGACCCTTTTCCTGGAGAGTGTCAAGCTGAATTTGTAGTTGTGTCTCTTTGTTTAAACACTGGCTTTCCATATAACACTTAAGGGACCCAGCCTCAATTTGGAGATGGCTCATTATTTGCCCCCTTAATGGTAAACTGAACTGTGCATACAAACATGTCAGAAACAGCTGAGGGTAAAATGCTTTCTAGTTCCCTGGCAGCCCATCACTTTATGTTAGTGTCACTTGATTAACATAAACTGTCAGTGATCATGGCAATTAGAGCAAAGTGCAACTTTATTACCTGGAAACTCAGCAAGACAGTTGCTATTGCTCTGGTATGGCAGCAGGAAGGAAAAAATTACAGCTCTGGGACTGTGATGCCTAGTGTTGGGTGCTTTGTAAGCACAAAACAGAAAGCCTGTTTCCATCTCACAGCACTTGGAGTAGAGGGGCTCTGGCCTCCTTGGCCACACACTATTTTCAGGCAGTCAGTAGATACCCTCCATAAATGTCCAGGCAGGGCTCCTTAGAGCCTGTGTTGACCCAAGTCAAAGTCCAGCTCAGTGCTAGAGCAAATAAATAAACAATGTCCTCTGGAGATGCAGCCATGCTGTTTCCAGGTCCTGGTAGGCTTCCTTAGTACTAGGGATATCAGTAGGTGATAACATAAATCTATCTAATAGTTTTCCCTTCTGTAGGATCTGTGTCCCATTAATTTTTGTTGGCTGCAGAATATTCTATATACCTAGTAGTGGATTAAGCTCACAAAAATAATTATGATATTCTTGGTTTACAATCTAAGTAGTGTCTCTCAGGCAATCCTTTGCTTTTTTCTCCATCGTCTGGTGAAATGGAGCTAAATGTACCTACTTGAAGGAAGACATGTGGGAATAACAGCATCCGAACAGCTTAAACACGTTGCTCTCAGAACGTGGGTGAAGGACCTAAATAAACGTCATTTACTGTAGGTAACAGACAGCATATATCATTGTGTGCATTCAGCACTTCCCAGCAGAATTATGGGTTTTCTGGCTGATACACAATTTCTTTTGTTGTATAAGGGATTCCAATAGAAGATGAAGACTAAGCCATGCTGGCAGAGTTCCATTCAGTGCTGGGATGTTTCTTCTGATGTGTAACTATCTCCCAAAAGTGAGTCTCCATGCTTATCTAAGTCACAGATACCCACCCCCCCCAATCCCTCATTTAAAAGTTTATTCTTTGAGCATATGTGACAGCGATACCATTCTGCAATGAGAAATGTTTGAGGGTTGGAGTTTTCTTCAGCTTCCTTATATTTACTTGTTTATTTTTTTTATAACATCATGTTTCTGCTTGGAAATATGTTTGGCTACACAGGAAGAGTATCCATTGCAATTATTCTTCCTGACCTTTTGTGAATCTAAAATAAACTGCTTTTTGGAAAGAAACCAGAGGCTCTCCTCTCTGTTCCCTTCAAACAAATCTGACCTTACTGTTGTTTCTCGTGGAGACATCAGAAGCTTCTTTTTGAGTCAGTGAAAAGGAAGTAGGAAAGGGTAAAATTTTCCTATGCTGATCTCACTCTTTTTTTTTTTTTTTTTTTTTTTTTTTTTTAATTCAGATATTATTTAAAAGATACTGGATTTTTCAAACCTTTTCTTTTATTGACCGGGCTGCTTTGCCTGTCATGTCCTACGCATTCAACTTTTTGTTGCTTTTACCAAGTATCTGGCTTCCCCCTAACCCGTCTACATATGTTCACTCTCCTGGAGCCCTGACATGGCTGCTGCTGTTCCCTCTAATGTGTAGCCAGAAGGGATGATGTGTTGTGCAAAAATTGGACTGATGAAGTAAGTGACTGCAGACCCTTCATACAGCCGTTACGTAAATTTTGGGGGATATTCTCCCAGCTGCAGGGGTCATGAGCTGGGAGTCCAGCGGTGATTACTGGACAGCAAGAGCAGTGTCGGGTATTGCATGGGAAATAGAACAAATATATCCTGCCAGCTGATGAGGGCTCAACACTGGCACTTTTATGGTCCTGGTGGTCACAGTGAGGCATGTCCCAAACACAGCATCAGCTTGCAGCCTATGCTGCTCAGGTGGGTTGCTGGAGCATGGAGACTCAGGTGGTGTCCATGTAGGCCTAGAAGTTCCAGATAAGCTCTGATGTCTCCTCTTGCACATCTGATCTCAGCTCCAGCTTTTCTCAGGGAGTGCTCAACTCGGTCTAGGAGAGAAAGTGAACTGATTTATGTATATAACTTTTTGATTTTTCAGACTGGGGATGTGTGTTTGGAAGAAGATGACAAGCTCTGGTGGGTAATGACCATGCAGTTCAGTCTTAATTATGTGCATCTGTCTTATCCAAATTTGAGGCTTCGGATTGTGCAAAGTACTTCAAAATCACTCTCTAAAATGAGTAAGTAATGAACCATCCTGCACATTGTTGGGAAAAACAATGCCATTGGAGAAGATCAGGAAAGGTTCCTTTCTGACAATTATTTTTAACAATGTGATACAATTTAGCTGAAAGTTGGGGAACAGCTTGGGGCAAGGGGAGAAACATCCCTCCCTTTGGTTAACCTTGCTCGGGAAATGTGAATCACTGAACTAAATAAAGTTTGTAAAAGATGCTTTGAAAATACTATGCTACGCCCTATAATTCAGCCAAGAATGAAGGAGGAGGGAAAAGAAAACATCAGAAGTCCCTGCTTCTTTTTATATTGCTTCCTGGCACATTTCTGTTTCTTCCCCCCCTCCCCCAAAAGCCTTCTTTCTGGTTTGGTTTTGTTGTGTCTTTTTGGTTTTCTCTTCTTTTTTAAAATCCTTTTCATTTTGTGAAGCTGGTACCATAACCTTAAAAACAACCTTGTTGTCTACAGAAAACAACAATGATGAGAAATGCCAAGAAAGAAGGGAGTCCTGTTGGGATTGGAGGACAACAAAGACAGTTTTTTAACATTTTTATTAGGACCTCATGATGTACACATGAAAAATTAATTTCAGAACATGAACTGCTCTTCAGATGGCGCCGTTTAAATCTGGAGGATGTTAACATTCCTGCTGCATGACAAAGGTCTGCCACCCCCTGTGTTGATACTCATCCTGCTCAAAGGGGCAATAACATCTAAGGATGAACAGAGGCTGTGGCACCAAATCCTCCTTGAAGGCTACTTTCACAGATTTATCCTGGGATTTCCTAGCATTCTTTGTCAGGGTCAGTTTGCCCTTGAGGGCTAGGCTGCATGGCTCTAGCTCTCTGCAGGGCTCCAGCTGTTTCATCATTTGCACACATTTGGATGTATGATTTGGCAGAGAGGGTAATTAGTGGTAGAGGAGGAAAGGCAGCAGGAAAGTGTCTGCCCCAAAAGTATGGAAATGGGGGGTTCAGTGCTGTTTTAACAACCACTGATGTCATCAGGTGACATCATGGGGAAAGAGTGTAACCTGTTCGTATGGGCAAATGCATCCGCAGGTCCCCCCCATGCTGGCCTGAGTGGAGCACTGGGAGCTGGTGGTGGGAGGCACTGGTTGTGCAGCCACAGCAATGCACTCCTCCAGCCCTTGGGGCAGCAGGTGTGAAACCCATCCCTCCAGGTGTACAACCCATCCCTCCAGTGTCTGCCTGGCATTCAGTCTTACCTGTCTAATATAAAAGTTTAGCGCAGGGAGTGTATGTGATTCACTTGAACACTATTCCCCTGAAAAATGCCTGATTCTGCCCTACTCTCTTAACAACACAGAAAGCAGCAAAGAAACTTTGCTTTAGAAACCCATCCTTTCTAAAAAGCCATGCTGCCGGGGGGACCATTGCCGCTCTGTCCTTTCCCTGGCCCTCATGTATGCCCTGTGGGCAGCTCGGAGGGGCTGGGACCTGGGGGTAAGCAGCCATCCGGGCTTTGCAGGGAGGTGGCAGCTCTCGTAATGCCAGAGATGCACCAGGAGAGTAGAATGGGCCACGAAATTGGCTTGTCATCTGCTTTTCCATCTCTGCTTTGCTGCTTAACCCCTTGCCCCTCCTCATAAAAACAAACATGTGCAGCCTGACTTCCAGGTGCTTTTGCTGGTTAAACACCCATCGCAGCAGATGCAGCCAGGGGAGGGCTGGGGCTGTCTGCAGGCTGGGAAGGAAAGGGGGTTTTCTCCTCCGGCTGCCAAGCTCTGTAGCCGCTATTTATCCTGGGGACTGGACTAGCACACATGTGGCTCAGGCGCTCCCTACAGAGCAGTTATGACCTTTGGATCTGTAGCTCCACGGTCCCAGTCCTGGTGCTTTCCCATCTGGTTCCTGCTATTCCTGTAAATCCCTGCTGGTTGTTTAATAGCAAGCAGGGAGTTTCAATGAAGCTGAGGTCACTTGCCAAATGTCGCTGCTTCTAAACTAGAACCAGACAGAGCCGAGGGCAGTGTTTGTGCTGGGGGGAGCAATGACAGTGTGTCCTACGATTCCTCATCAGACGTTCACGAGCCCAGAGCCTGAGCTCAAGGTTTGCTCTCTGTGAGAGTCAGTCTCTGGAGCACATTTATGAACATGCCACAGAGTGGACTGGCTTTTCTTGAGACGTGCGTTTGTGCCAAAACTCCTAAATATTTTGCGTTTCTGTGTGAGGTTACCTAAAGTTGCCTGATATGCCCACTCTTTGAACTACCTTGTCCCTGTGAGGAATATGAACAAGCACCCAATAGCTCAGCATGAGAAAAGACATTTCTATACATCTTTAAGGTCAGCAAAAGATGAAAACAGGTGATTTCTGACAACCACTTGGCTTGCAGATCTGTCAGTAGCACCAAGGCTCTGTGGCTGGTTAGGAACCACTGAAAGAACCCTCCAGCCTAGCTGTGTTTAACTTTGAGGCTCTGGCTTCATTGTGCTGTCTCTGAGCATAGCCTTATGCCTTGGAGACTGCTGCACAGCAGGGCTGTGCTCTTGGTCTGACGATGGAAGACTTGAAGCTGTTCTTCCATGCAAAGCATGAGTGCCCTGCAGAACAAATGATTATGCTGTCCTCTTACCCTCCACCCACCTTTTTTTATTTTTTTTTTCTCCTTTTCTTCCTTTCCTCCAAAGAAAGAAATGGGCGAAAGTTTGTGGGAGAACAGTGTTTGCTGATCCTGTGCAAAGCACGGTGACAAATGACAGCTGGAGAAGCATGACAAGGCATGTAAACTTGAGCTAATGGAAACCTATATGCTAGTGGAGTGTTTATTCAGCCCTGTCATTGTCAACAGAGACCCCTTTACAAGACAGGCATTGTTTGTAGTAACAAGTGCACCATGAAGTGGAATGTAGCTTTGAATTCTATGAATTCACCTCTTTAAAACAAATTTAAAAAAAAAGTCCTTAACCCATCCTTACATGGAATAATGGTAGTACCTAAGTACCTTCTTAGATGTCTGCATATTTTGGGTTTAATCAGTCTAGTTTTCATAAATCAAGTTCCCTCTTAATTGCATTCTTCTCATCAGTAGTTGAACCCGTGTTACTGTCCCCAGTGTACATATCTGGTTTGTCACCTTGAAACTATCTTTTGATATCAGTGGTTGAAGTGGGATCAGAAAAAGAAACAGTGGTGTCCCAAAATTTTCTCTTCGCACAACGAAAAGAAAGACATTTTTTTGAGCAGGCTGTCAGTATTCTGGCTTTTCGGCAAAATGTCTTTCAGCTAAGCAAATAATAGAAAGAGTTAATTTTGAATAAAATTCTCTGATTTGCAACCATTTAGACAAAATCCACAAACTCTTAAACAAAGCACTAAATCTTGTGTTAAAGCTGCATTGGGATGCACTGTATCCATTCTGTAGGAGAGAAATATCCAAGGAGTTTTGCTGATCTCTGAATGTATTTATGACATACACCTTTTTGCACTTTCTAAAAAATAAAAACATCGTACAGCTGTGGAGTTCTGTTGACCTCATGGTCCTATGTGGATACTGTTGAACTGGATACCAGTTGATTGAGACTGACAGCTCAGTGATTCTGAAATAGGACTAGATACAGGTAACAAACTTTATCCACATTAGGCAGTTTAAAATACCATTCAAGATTTGGCTATTGGACCTCCTGAGTTGAAACATGGAGAAATGACTCTGATGGCACACACTGGTAATTTGGAATCAGCCTGTTTTTGATTCTATTCCACCTTTCTGAGACAGTTACTTAATTTCATTATGCCTCAGTTTCTTCTACTTTGAAAACTCCCACACTGAACAGTACCTCCCTCAAAAAAATACTGTGAAGTTTAGTTGCCTGTAAAATTCTTGGAGATCTTTTGGAGGGAAGATATCTTCAGAGGTGTATATATGCTCAAGGAAGCAGGTATTAAAATGATGAGCATTGACATGCAGGGAGTTCTGAACTGGGAGAGAGGAGTCCTGCCACAAATGCTGTCTCTTGTTCTCTGGCTTGCTGGGCCTTCTACAGGGATCACAGCTGTTCCAGGGTGCCAGTAAGGCTCCCTCCACAGTGTAAATGGAGCTCATATAGAGACAGGCATGGATGTGTTTGGGGTATGCTGGCTCACCAGCCAGAGCCCTCCCCAGCATTACTTAATTCCCAAAGCTGCAGCAGAAGCTGTGAGAAGGCAGTCCTGCAGTCTGTTGTTGGAGATAAATTTTTAATCTCTCCTGTTTCCTTGGTACTCCTGCTGGCTGGGCACACAGGAAATGCTTTTGAGTCATTTATGAGTGTGGCATTTTTCTGCAGCCTTGGGAGGACCCTGCTTACCAGGATCTGCTCTCTAGTTCACCAGAAATAGCGCTAAATTTGTGAGCCTCTCAGGAGCTTAACTTACTGTTATTTGGAAAAATGTCTGCTTCTGGTCTTAAGGTCCTCTGTAGCAAAGCTTTGAGGGTTGGCTGTTGAAATCTTTGTGAAGCAATCAAAGAGGTAAATGTAAGAAGCTGCTTCCAGAAAAAAAGTGGAAATGGAAAGAAATTATATATTTGAGTAGGTCAGATACAGAATGTGCAAAGCAATTTAAACCAGAGCAACAGTGAGCAGTGGATGACGGAAGATCTGCTCTCAGGTGTTTCCATTTTTCTTCATCAACTCGAGAAGTGATCAGATTGCTGGCATTCAATTCAAGAAGTATATGCCCAGACCTCTGCAGGCAGTGACAAACTCTCTCGAGCGCTACCAACACCAGAATTCAAACTCTACCAGCTGCATCTGTGCTTAAATACTGTGCCTGCTAGCAAAGTGCTTGACAAAGTTTCCTGGCCAGGTTAAACATTGGTTAATTGGTTTATACCTGCTTACACTGGACAGAAACTAACCCCTTGTTAGAAAGAACCATACACAAAAATGCTTCTGGCAGAGTCAAAGAATACAGGCTGGAAAGACTGTACCTTAAGTCACATAAACAAAACATCTCATTTCCTTTTGCTTTCATTAAGAGGTATCTGAATTTTTACTGTGACCTATCTCGCAGAGTTCCCCAGCTGCCCATGAATCAGAGCTCTGGTTCTACAAGCAGCATAAATGTATTGGCATCGCTCGCTGCCCGAGCAGCCAGCCTGCCCTGATGCAGGGTGTGCCGCCAGAGTGCACTGTCCCATGTGTGGCTCCAAGGGCTCTGTTTCTCCGCATGGCCCAGAGATGGAGGGACAGGCAAACATCGCTTGGGGACCTGGCCATGGTCCTCAGTTACACTGTGGAGATACACCTGCAAGCACAGCACCTCTTCTCACACCACAGCACTTCTTAAGCTGCTTTGCCAGTCCAGAAGGGTAGGGACATTGTGAGGCACCTTCAATAACAAATCTCATCACTAGTGAGAGCCCAGTTTTATTAAGAGCCTTTGAAATACCTAGGCTAAAAGCAGATCTGCTTTTCTAAAAGTGCTTCTGCTGAAAGGTTAATTTAGTATTTGTTACTGTCCAGGAGAGAAATGATGTCATCAGTGTACAGCAAGTCATTTGTCTCTAGAAGGTAAAGGCAAAGAAAACTGTGAGTCATTACAAAGTAATTCTCTTATTTGAAGCCCACATGAAACAGGAGTCTGGATGGCAAAGGAACAAAGCCTCATTCTTTCATGTGCATTTGCTGAACGCCTTGGTGTCATAGATAAAGGACAAGTATCTACTAGCGGATTAACATTATGAAAAAGTCAGGATTAAAAAAAAATAATTCTCAGTGAGGCTGTGTAATTGAAGCTCTGTAGCAGTTGAAAAGCTTAGGCCAGTAAGCTCCTGGCCACCAGCTAATTCATGTATTTTATGACAAGAAGGCAGAATGCTAATCATCAGGGCAGCATATGGAGAGGGAGAACGAGAGGGCCACATGGATATTCAGTGACAGCCATCTGAACTTCAGAGGGAGTACAGAGGGCTATTAACGTTCTCCCTTGCCCTGTTTGAGAGTGCTGACCTCAATTCTAATCCTGGCCCTCCAGGGTACTTAATTTCCAGCATTGCTCAACCCAGTCAGGCCTGTTTAACAATTTCTTTTCTGAGTTAGTCTCTTTGAAGAGGCCCTATTTTCTGTTCAGTGACATGAAAGAGATACTGATGTTGATTATCAAAGGCATGTGCTCCAAACCACCAAGCAACTAATGCCCAAGGGAAGTAATATTATCTCTGCCTTCAACGTTTATATCCTCCCACCAAGAAAGATGTGGTGGTTAACTAGCACATCTTTTTTCCTTCCTACTAATTTTACATGAGCTATTAATCGGAGGGGAAAATTAACTAATTCTTCATCTTGTAGGTCATGCTAGGGCAGCACTCTCATCTAGATTAAAAGGACTGCAAACTGGTGCAAAGTCAGCTGTGCTATACCTTGCAGCAAGGCAGGTTTATCTACAGTCTTTTCACTATATTGTACCAAGGAAGTCTCACTGTGTTTTCTCAAAGTTTGTCCGGTGATTGCAAACCTTAGCCCAACTGTGCCGCTGGAGGGCTGGTTGCTCCTGCTTCTGGGAGGCGTCTGGTCCACCTACCAGCTGCCAGGGCAAAGAGAAGCTCTCCTGAAGAAGAATCTCTTGGGCATTCACCTTTTGATGATGAGGGAAGGCCTGCCTACCAAGCAATCATCATTGCCTGAACTTTTAACCCAGAAATCCTTGAAATGACACTGTGGGCAGGTGGAGCTCAGAGGTAAAGAAACAGGGAAGCGATTGTTATCTTAAATGAAACTATTGCTCAGGGTTTCTTTCTATAAGGCCTCCCTACTCACCGGCTGCAGAGAGAGCTGTGACTCTACTTAACTGCGTAAAGCAGTGACAATTGATGTGATTGCTGAAACTGATCTCCTGAAGCCAAGATGATTGTGCATGTGCAACAGCGGGTCCACTCGGACACAGTGAATCAAATGCTGTCCTGTCATATGAGCTTTACTGTACAACAGCAACTCTACTGGGCATGCACAGTATATATTGTGCTTCATACTGTGGATTCTGCAGTCTCCTCCAGCTGTGCGTCAGTTAAGATTACACAAAAGCAAAGAGTTTCTTCTTGAGATAGGAATTGTATCCTAACCTACTCACCTTGTGCTTCTCTGCAGGACTTTTTTTTCCCCTCACTTTTAATGTACACTCTGACATCCAAAATGACACAAGTAAGCAAGCCCAGAAGGATGAAGGAAACTGTTTAGCTGGAGTCAGCTGGATGAGCATTTCTTCATCTTTTGCCCATTTCAGGATCTCAGAAAGAATACTGCATTTTCAGAAGTTGTTTAAAAGATCCACACTAAGTCATTTCAAGATACTGTGTTCATTGATAATGGAAACAATGGTATGTGTAGACATGCCCACAGAACTTTCAGGTTTTGTCTGCAATAACATTTTGGCTAAGGGGCTGTAAGTTGACAAGAATGGGTCATATAAGTAGCTAAACAGATGTATTGCTATTTAAGTAGGTCAGGTACTCTTTCTGAGATAAATACCAAAAAGTCAAGTGAAGAGTATCTAATCTCTTTTCAGTGAAATATGGCCATGTGAGTTTTTATAACATTTTACAAATAAATTGTATCAGGACATTAACTAAACACTTAGAAAAGTATCATTTTAATAGTGACTGACAGAACGAACAAGAACTTCTCCATTACTGGTTCATTGTGTGCAACTGTCTTCAGTTTGTCTGCTGGGGTTTTTTTATTAAGATGCAAATGCACATGCAATATCTCTTGTAATTATTGCAGCAGAGCACACACGAAGGACTTGTGGCACTAGGGTTATCTGATCTGCATGCATTCTTGCAGGTGCCAAGCCTGTGGAAATCTTTCTGCTGCTTACCTGTAGACCTGCCATTGCTGTATGGAAACCTTAGATGTTCATTCCTTCTCTGTAAGAGCTGACCCCAAATATTTTTTGAGGTTTTTTCACAATGTCCTGGTTCAGCTAGGATAGGGTTAAGTTACCCCATGAGGGAGAAGGGATCTCCAGCCGGGTTATTCATACCATGCTGACATCAGTCCAGCATGGCAGTTCGGGAAGCTTTCCTTTGTGGCTTTGGTCCTGGGGAGCACGCACAGTGGGCTGGATGTGTCCATTGTGATATTTCTCTGTATATCTTTTGTCTTGTATACTGTTATTACTGTTTATTGTTGTTATTATTGCTATTGTTGTTGTTCAGATTGTTTATTACACTGTTGTATTAAATCTTTCCTTATTTCAACCCCAGGGTTTGTGCCTAACTTCCAATCCTGACTGGCTGAGGGTGTGGGAGGGACAACAGCAACATGGTCTCCGGTCCGGCAGGGCCTAAACCACCTCACACAAAAATGTTTTTGACTGAAAGATCAATGCTTAGCTCAAGACATTTGAGCCTTTGTTATTTACAAGCTTTGTCCTTTATTTGGAGGGCAAAGTGTAAATAAAAACCTGCTTTGGCGTTCTTGCTTGGTTTTCAGCTCCTCATTGCCACCAGCTAATCAGTAATCTCTTCACAACTGAATTTGCTAATGAGTTCCTGCTAGGAAACACAGAAATATTGTGTAGGAGCAGATGTTCATGGTGTGCCTTCATAAGGTGCTTGGATTTGGACTTCCGGAAGAGGATTCGGCAGTGTTTGCCTCAGTCTTAATTACTGCCAGAATGAAAGAACACTGAGATGTGTTCAGACAGTTCAGTTCTGATGGAGATTGATTTTCACTCAATTGTGTGTCTGCACATATTAATACATTTTATGATGACTGTGCTTATTCTGCCAACACTTAGGCCTGGAACAAAGGACAACGGCAGCAGTGTGTTGTAAAAGCCCATTCTGATTAGATCTACACTGGGCAGATAAAAAACCCAGGACCCTTCCCACAGGGGGAAAAAAAAAAAAAAAAAAAAAAAAAAAAAAAAAAAAAAAAAAAAAAAAAAAGTAAGATTGCAGTTTTATCTTGATTTGGAAACCAAGTGTCCTGGCTCATCACCAGCATCTGACTTCTGTTCTTTTATGCTTCAGCCTCTGGAAAGTCCAGTCTTGGATTGAGGCCACTGAGTAATAACTGGAGGCTGCCACTGATCCAGAAAACAGGAGGAATTGACATAATGGCAGGGTTGGAGCTAACCAGACTAAATGAACCTCTGTTCCTCAGTCGTGACTTGGAGGGAGCCATGGAAAGAGCTAGCAGATAGTCCAGTCTCATGCTGAAACCAGGACCGGCCTCTGATGGCAAATCCACAAAGGTCTGAACAGAATATCAAATGCTGGTTATAAGCTGGGTGATGTGTATTCCCAAAAATCTCATTTCCCACAAGGAGAATTGGTCTTTGTTGTAGGATATTCTTACAGTTCAAATATTCCTTGTTCCAAGCAAAGGCAAGTAACTTTACCTCACTTTAATGTGATATGTTACAAATAATATCTAGATGTTGATCCAGCTTATTCCACTTGTGTCCTCATGTGTGCTTAAACTCTGAATATTTATTTAAAAAAAAACCTTTAAAAAATGTTTTAAATGCTTTAGCAATTTATCTTGCTTTGGGTTTTTTAGACTAGCTGTGAATTAAGCCATTAATAAATATAGTTCTTACATTGGCAATGTCAGAGCTGTAATGAGAAGACTGCATTTGCTAGCAACATGTGCATTTGCTCTTGTCATTTGTCACAAAATAAAACATTTTTCCAACAGGCAAACTGTGAAGCTCTGAGTAGCTATATCCTCTTACCTTGCATAATCTATTAACTTAAGCCTGTTTTGAAAATGAAGACTTTTCAGAGGAGGGTTCTGGTTTCACAGCTTTATAGGAGTGGAACTCAGTAACACACCAGCATTTCCATTTCATTGATGTTTGTACCTTTTTGATGGGATCTTGTGTTTTATAGGATTTTTTTTCTGAAACTTTCATTTTGAGTTTTCTTCAATCTAAACACTCTGTTCCTGATCTCAGAACCACTGGAATCCATGGATCTTTGACCACATCTCCCAGGTATAATTCAGTATATGTTAGCCTGCTGTGAGCAGGCTACATGACAACTACATGAATGCTATGCAGACCATACCTAAATAAAAGCTGTTAGTAAAGTGGCACTTCTAATATCCTGCACCATCTACCTCTGTTAGACTGATATGGTCAAAATGCCTCCACTTTTGCATCATTTGTCTTGTAGGCAGTATATAGATTTTTCCACTGCTGCAATTTCCACCACCGAATCAAGCCAGTTGGCTTAGTTAGGCCAATTTTTCATCATTTGAGTGTCTATGAATCAGCTGATTAACCACCACTGCTAACAGCACCCATTTTGCCAGTGAGCTGGGTAGTTGTGAGCAATTACAGAGGGCATTCAGGCAGGGTATGATCTTCCCTAGAATGAACTCATGTTTTGTGGAAGCTCCATGTCGATTTTTTCCTTATCCATCCACATTTTGTACAATTCTTGAGTTCAAAGGACGTCCAAACTATAGTCTGTATTCATCTTTTTCAACACAGCTCTGCCAGTGACCAGCCTGGAAAGAGTCTTGTGGAGTTCATGGGAAAGTAATGATGTTTAAAGAAGTCACAGGATTTTATCCCGATGATGTCGGTTCTCTGTGCTGTGAAATTTTGCTGTTGGTCTGCTCAGTATTATTAAACAATGCTCAATTCTTTTATATTCTGGAAAAGACAGTAAATGGGTTTATTTTTTAGTACCTTGAGTTGTTATAAGAGGTGCTGGGGCCAAGTTCAGCCTCAGAGAATATCCATCCACTGTGCCCTCATTTGCTAATGTCACAACTGGTTAAGGATGTCTGTGCTACTTAAACTGAATAGCTTTTGTGGCCTTAAAATAAGATAGGCAGCTTCCTCCACTTTTCTTTATTCCCTCCTAAAGCCAGAATTTTTCCTGGATTTCTTCTTATAACAGTAATAATCCATCATAATAAATTTCAATTACAGTGCTGCTCTCTTTTTCATGCCAAGCCTTCCTGCAGAATTCTGCCAGCTTCTTTTTTTAGGATTTATGTCCCCAAATGTACTTAAGAAAGTGGTTTAAAGGTTCCATAATTTTTCTGAAGCCACTTTCCCTGTGCTGATATTGCTAGAGGAAAAAAAAAAAAAAAAGCATCATATAATTTATTGAACACTACAACCAATCTGGATAGTCCTTCCATTACACTGCTCATCTGAGCTCAGTAACCATCAGAGAAATGCTGATTGTCTTGAACATGAACTGATACGTTTTTCCTCTTGAAAATTTTTGACTGGAGATACAGTTGGCCCAATAACACTTTTTCTGGGCAGAATTTTTGCATGCAAAGCAACAAATGCAACCTGTGGTCAAAGAGTAATGTAACCATTCTTAACTATTTCATCCTTATGCAATCACCTTTCACCCCTGCTGTGTGGTACAAGATGACACATGGATGGTTTCAAACAGATCTGTTATTGTCATTCTGATTATGGCACAGACTAGGGCTTTGATCAACACAGTAGCCAAAAAGGCTGCTGGCAAAATGGAAGAGCCAATTTTTAAAAAAATGCTCCTAAAATAAAAAGCTGCAAATCCAAATTTAATCTTCTAAGCCCCCAGCTCTCTGCCGTAACTCCAAGTTATCACCACATGTCTTGAAGAAATAATGTAACATATTAACACAGGAACCAGGAATAAAATCACATTTCACTCATGAGTCATTTTACACCTTGCAGTCCTATTCGCACCTCCAAATCCCTACTGACATGCAGAGTGGAAAGAATAAAAGGCACAGCAACACACTGCCTCCTCCAGTGTGTTTGCTTATTAGAACAGGGCTCATTCCTCGGCTAGAGTGCTGACTACCGCTGCAGCACAAATATTCATGTGCTCTTAAGCCCTCTCTTCTAATTTTGACACTGATCCACTGGAATCCACTTCAAGAGGAGCTGTGTAAGATTGGAGGGGAAAGCTCCTTTGCAATCATACAGTGAACATAGGAAGTGCCTGTAAGATAATGAAGATCTAGGTCAGTGTGGTCTATAGAAGATGCAGTGTGGCCTATATTCTTCTAATCTGTGGCCCCAAACTGGGAATGGAAGAGAAGGAGGAACAACTAGTTCCTGGTAAACCCTGCACATGTTAAACATCTCCTGTGGGCCTGTGTGTGTTAAGCTACAGTCAAACTCTTAGAGAAGACAGGGATGTCATCATGCATTTCTACTCATATCCTAGAGCAGCATCTAGCCCCAGTAATGAAAACATTTGCCCACTGTGAGCTACAGACTAGATTTTCCTGCTAGGTCTTGAGTTGAGGATAAAGTCATACTGCTATGGGATCAGAGCCAAGGAGTTTCTGGTACAAGTTGCCTGCTGTTTCTCCAGGGCAGGATCAAGCCCTAGCCCCAGTGGAAGAAAGGCAGTGGGACTGCTCTTTATGGTAGGTCTTACCCAATCACATGAGGAAGAAGAGTAGCTTCTGTGTAATCTGCCAAGCCAGAGGCTCTCCCACGAGCAGCCAGGCTATTTGCCAAGTTTGTTCTTTTGGTGTTTTATTCTGCCTGTGACAACGTCTCAATTGTCATTTGAAAGCAGAGCCATACAGTCCTTCTTCTGGGACAGAGCCTGCTCCTGCAATGCTCCACTGTACTGCCTGCTTGCTGCTGCAGAAAGCCCTCCCTGCCGCAGTGACTTAGCAGCAGTTGTGCCAAAGCTTGCACACTAACTATTGCCTGCTGCTGCTTCAAGAATCAGCTGCTTGCTTGGGGCTGAAATAACAATGTCAAGTTAAAGTAGCCCCTGTTCAGTTCCCAAATCCACATGGAAGAAATTGTGAGAGGCAACTTGGCCCATGGTGTGTGCCCATGGTTTGTGCTTGCACTTGCTAGCATGACAACAGTCCTGATAAGACTTTGAAACACACACTTTGGGGACAGCGAGGGAGAAGGCATTCATACTTTTTCTGCTCCTGTACTTTTTCAGTCAAGAAAGATTTCACCACAGCACACACAATGGAGCAGGAGAAAGCACTAGTTCTTCTAAGCGTTTTTACAACGTGTTTATGTGATTCTTAGGGAGATGAGGACTCTTCTACTTACTTGACCTGTTGTGCTGCATCGCATTTCATTTCGTGAGCTGGCAATCATCCATGTTGTGGCTTGAAAATCTCCATAGGTGCCTTCACCCTCTTCCCCACCACTCCTCCACCTGCCTGAGAAGACTAGAGGCAGGAGGATGGGGAAGTGGAAGTAACCAAGGAGGTGAAAAGAGCAGCTGAAGGAGGCAGAGCTGGAAAGAGGAATATTAAGGCAGAAATATGAGGGGCAAACAGAAGGGCTTTGAGAAAGGAAAAAGGGAGGAGATGGAAATAAGAAATGATCTTTGGCTGCAGGTTGCCCAGGCCAGGCACTTTACCTGTCTCTATGACTGTATGCTGTCCTACTTGGAGTGCTGACTGCTGTGAAATGAAGACTTCTGAGCAAAGTGTTGGGAACCAGGGGGCTGACGCTGAAGGGTGCAGCAGTAGCTGGTAGCTCCTCTTTGCTAGGGGAAGGGTGATATACAGATGTTATGCATAGTTCTTTGCCTTGCTTGATCTATTGAGAGCTTTCTCTCAGGTAAAAGCCATTGCCTACACCTAAGGTATGGACACCATAAGTGAGTCCTGCGGAAAGAGAACTTAAAAATGAAAGGAAAATACACATCATAAATTGAGACAATGACTGCCCACAGAACACCTTAAAAACCCTGTGCCATTGTTCCTGTGTTGAGCTGCTAAATGCACTGGTACTTTGAGGACAGTTTCATGACCTTTACTGATCACTGCCTTCCCTCTCAGCCCTCTTTCCAAATTCCTGTAAATGCTCCTGCTCTGTGTTCAGCAAGCTGAATGAGTGAATGAACATGTAGCTTATATGCAGCATGAAATACTAAAAAAACCCTTTCATAAATGGATTCCAGTCTATAACTTTACAATTAAGAAACTGCAGCAACTTTACAAATCAAGTGATACTAGACTTGGGCAAGCCAAGTGATCGAAGGTACAACCAAGCCATAGTGAAACAAGCCAAAAAATTGGACAACAGCCAGCAAAGCTGACTAAATACACAGAGTTCAAAAAAGAAAATACATAATAGATATGCCAGGTCATTGTGGCCACCAGGAAAAGGGTGCCAAAATATCCTTGTTGGCTTGACTTCCCTTGGCTTAGATCTACTTGTAGATGTTGAGTTGAGCCCAAACTAGGCATCAAGCATGGGCCTGGCCTGCTCCTTCTTCAGCTAGCTCAACAGCTCATCCTTGAGAGGCTGCATGAGCTGTTTTTTGTTATGGAGAGTTGCTTGTCCATAGGGAAAAAAGCTGAGAAGTCTGATCTGATCTCCCCTCACTGCCCCTGAAATGACTCTACCTTTCAAGGTTTCATCAGGATCACATCCACTTATGTTGTAACAGTAATTCTGTTTCTGATTTTTCAGCTGTGATCTGATTCCTGAGATCTAGAGCTACTGAAAGCAGCCAGATCTGGCTTTTTCATTTGTAGACCTCCCCCGCACAAAATGTCACAGGTTTTGGGAGGTGTTGAACGCATGGCGAATGTTTCCAAGGGCTGAATATACTCCAAATGTCATACTGAGGAAAAGCGTTTTATTAGTGGTTTTAATTACTCTAATGAGCTCCTTCATCAAGCTCTGTAGATGGCAGTAGTTTAGTTTTCTACGAGGTGTTTCCCTCCAAGCAGGTAATAAGGGATGGCCCGCAGATCAACCTGCACTGAAAAGTAGTAAGTAGATGCCATTCTCCGAGGATTTGGGTCAAGGATTGTGGGCATACCCTGGGTATTTTATTACTGTAGACAAAACTATTGACCAGGTGCTTCAGTGTGAATACCAGTAAGTAAAGAAATTTCATATGTAACAGGAAAGCTGAAAAGCAACAGTAAAATATGTAATCTTCTGGTATTTGCCTGTCTTTCCCTCAGCTTCCCGCTCCTTATGCTTACAATGCCTATTGGCAAGAAATGCTAGTGACATAAAAACAGTTAACAGTAAAAAAATTCTGAATCAGCAGTAGAAAACTCTATGGGTTCTTTCCATTGCCACCAGTGGTGTTTGGACCAAGGCTTTCCTGAATTAGAAATTAGTCAGAGATACAATGTTTGGCTCAGAATACATGCTTCAGATCCCTCAAAAAAGAACGGCATTCAGATTTGATGCTGATATGCAAAACAAATGTTAAAATTATTAGGATTACTTACGTGATAATTGAATTTCTTCAGGGTAAAATGGTAATTTGAAGAAACAAGAACCATGACTGATCTTTTGGTTTGTAATTACCTTTATAGATACACAATTGCATGTTTGGCTCTGGCAATTGAAATTGTTCTATTTGCTTTTCTTTGTGCATGTTGCCTATAATTACCGCATCTGAGCACAGAAGACTCTATGTTGTTGTTTTGTAAGACCAAAAGGACGAGGGGGCCTGTGGTTTAGTTGCTGGATAATTTCAAAGAGATTTTGAATACAAGAAAATTCCTAAGGAATTTTTTTTTTTTTTTTTTTAGTGTTCTTAAGGGCGTGGGGTGGGAGGAGAAATGGCAAGAGCATATTGGCTTATTTTACTACTCACAGAGGAGTTCAAGCATTTCTTTGCCTGCTCTAAGTATTGTGGAATGTTGCTAACAATTGTAAATAATTTTATGCTTATTTTGCAATGTGCTTGAGCGGCATGACTGAAATCAGTGATTGTTTTGCTATTGTCATGAATGGATGGAAGCTGAGATCTTAAACAAAAATGTGATGCTGAAGTGTACTTCCCCTTCAGTCACATGTGGGCCTTTCTTACTCCTGCGGACAAATTCAGTGGTTGGTACCCTCCTCTGGCTTTTGGAAAACAAAGGGTTGGGTGGAAAGAACTGGTCAAAACATGAGGATTATGACCAATGATGGACAATTCAGCATGATGGTGACATATTTTCACTTCCCCTTGGCTTATTTTGAACATTCAGAGAACAGAGGATTTTGTTCTGTGATCTGGCTCTACACAAAATACTCACAGCATGTAATAAATATGTCCATTGGCATACTTACTCATATATTTTGATTTTTAGTTTTCTAATTGGAAAGGTCCCTTTACAATATTCTGGCATAGTAAACCAAGTCCAACACAGACATAGTTTTCAAGGCCTCCTGACTGATGTCTAGACTTCTATCGTTTTTATACACACATATACTTTTATATAAGAGAAATGCTATGGGCTACAACCTTGCCCATTTGGCAGAAAGGACTTCCCTCCATAAAAATAAGGCTCATGTGCTTTTCTCAGCCAGTGGAATAAGCTCCCCTGGGACCTGAGGTTCTGCACAGACTTAGTACTGTCTGCCTGCCTGCTTCAAGTGCAAAGCTACTTCTTCAACCGTCTCTTCTGTAGCATAAATACATATCAACATACATAATAAGAATTTAAAATAATCCCTACCAAAAAAAGGCACTGCACTGCTCATGTCTCTTCCCTGGGGAGCTGCGAGCAAACAAATGGTATGGGCCAGATGTTAATTGCATGGGAAAGTTTCAGAAACTGCTCAGACGCTATGGTGAAGAGTGCAGTATAGGAACACGAACACAACAGGGGGAAAGATCCCCTGTTGCTGCTTGCCAACTTTTGGTCAGAATTTAGGCCTTTCTTTGACAGAATCTGCCACTTAAATGCTGGTAATGTTTGGTTACATACTGAATTATCTAGTATATCCCACCTTTCCATCAGTTTCATGATGGCCAAAAGAGATATAAATGAGGGCAAGGGCATGCCCCAAGTCTTCTCTTGTGGGCTGTGAGAATCTGGTCCCAGAAATGAATTGAGCTGAGTCAGACATGAGCCTCATTAACCCAGCTATCAGTCAGGAGCAATTCCATTGAATCAGTCATGGTTCCTGTTTCTTCAAGAAACACGTTGCTACAGAATAATTTGTAGTTTCTCTTGTCTCTTCACCTGGAACTTGCTGAGTATTTGTAGGGACACCATGCATGATAGGAGCAAGGAAAGTGAGATGTACAACCTAGAGCTATCACACTGCCATTTTTCCCCGGCACTTTGTTTCTCCTGATATTTTCTAAGTTTAGAGGATTTCCAGGAGCATCCAGAAAATTCTGATAAGACATTTGATAGCCCTAGGACAACAGAGAGACAGAAGAGATAAAGAAAAGTGGAATGCAACCACAGACTGAGTTTGCTTTTCCCTGAAGGTGCCTCTTTGGGTGCGCTAGTGGGTGGCAGGTGGAGAGCCCCAGGCTGATGGAGCCGGGTGGAGCTGCTCTGGGGGGATGAGCCAGGGGATGAGCAGGGCTGGGGTGCCAGCCTTCTTCCCTGCCAGAGACAGGGTAAGCACCTCGAGGGAAAGGTGGGATTTTTCTCTGGGTTATACCTCAGTAGTATTTGGCTCCATGTTATCAGTGAAGCTTCAAATAGCTTATCTTTTGCCTGCATACATATGTGTTTCTCTCTCTTGCCAGCCTAACTTTTCTTCATCTGAACATGTGAATAATAATCCCTTGAGCAGATATGGATAAAATAAAAGCATACTAAAATCCCCAGATATTCAGGGAAAGATTTTATCTTTTGTTACATGGAAAGATGTCTGCAGTCTGGCTTCAATAAAGGAATAACTTAAAAGGCAGAAAAATAAGCAGCAGAACATCAGCTCTCACTTCAGTGTGTAAACTTTGGAAAGGCCACCTGTCAGATCCCTGGTGGAAAGCAGCATTTTGTTTGGCATCTGGCTGATTGCCACGATGAAATGTTGAAGTGTTTGGAAACTTGTGGGACTTTCTTCAAAAGGCACACTTCCCCTCCCCCTTTCTCTAAATAATTAAATCTTAAATGTTCTGGCTTGAAGTTAAGAAAAGATAAAACACAACGGCAGGATTCTTTCAAACACACTAGCTAATAATGTGGGGGCCTTTCATGCTATTTATTTTAGCTTTCCCCACATGAAATACAAAAGAAATTGCCTCACTGTCACCTTAACTTTTCATCCCAGGCAGTCACTGATTGTGATCTCAGTAACAGTGAAGTAGATCTCAAGGAACTCTGCTGAAATGTGACCTAGTTGCAGAAGCTTCGGACTTATTCCAGTGTAAAATTGTCGTATGAATGCAACTGTGATCTTATTAGTTTTATCCTGTCATAACGCATATCAGTCACTGAAGCTACTTCAGATTTCGGGGACTCACAGGAGCTACTCCTGATTTAGGCAGTGTGATTGAATGCAGAATGAGACCCACAGTTGTCAGCTGGGTGACGTCTTGTCTTGTGAAAAGATAAGAATTTCACTCAAAGTCTGTTTGATGGCAGGCATATTTTGCTCTGATCACTCATTTTGACTGTTTTCCCTAGCGTTACATTGTGTTTCAGGGTCTTGTTCTGGAAGCAAGTTGCTTCATGATTCCAGCACTTTTAGGAATGCAAAGCTACAGATTAACACCATCTGTTGTTTGAAGATAAAAGCGAAGACAGTGATTGTTAGTGGCTAGTTCGCTTTGTAACTGCTGTTCTTTTAAGTAGCAGACACTATTAAGATATTCTTGCCCCAGTAGATATGCATGCGGCTGCCAGCAAAGGTGTATGTGCTCTTGAGAAGTTGGACCCAAATTTTGTTACAGTTAGTTGCTCTATTAAAATAAAAAAAAATAAATCTGGGTTTTATTCCCTCAAGTTTATTGCTGCTTTAGTGCTCACAAGCACTAGGTTAATGGAGAGCCTGGAATCACCTTCAGTCACAACGCACAGACTGGGCTGCCAACATACAACCTTCTCCATGGCATCTCACTGACATGTCTTGAAGCTTCCTGGGGAGCGAAGCATGATAAGTCAGTCTGCAATGTCACTGCCACAATGGAGATGCCACAGTAGAGCCTACAGAGAAAACTTGCACTGCAGAAATACTCCTCCCTATTTTCCAACATGTGTTATGCATACCTGGTAAGAGGGTGAGTGTTGTTCATTCTGGAGATCTAATGCTTCATCTTGCATATGTGAGTTGGAAGAGTGCAGGGGTGAGTCAGAATGTCAGTAATCTCGTCCTGCATGCTGGTTAGTAGAGCTAAAGAGGGATATTAATTTGCTCCAGGTATAGGAGCATGGCCAGAAGCAGGAACAAGACTGTAATTCTCCAGCTGTCTCTGCACAGGTCTGGCAGTGTTTTGGCCTGAACTCAGAAATCTGAGCCTGCCAAAGGCTTCCAGACAATGCCCATCAACAGCTGGGAATTAGCACAGGACAAGGACCACTCCCCAAAGGCATTTTGGGTGCAACCACACTGTTTGGAGAGTAAAGCAATTTAGTTTACCCTATAGTTGTGCTGTGCAAGTTAGCCTCAGGGCAAAGAGTGGTCCTTGAGCAGAGATGGCTTATTTAATTTATCACCATGCTCAAGGTAGCTTGAGTGGCTCTGATCTACCCCTGGAGAAGCCCAGCACCTAATGACTTGAACCTTGTGACAGGGTCATTTTTGCTGCATGATGTATTTCCTATTGGCTCCCATGACTTAGCTGCCATTGTCCCTTGACTTCAGCACACAGTAGTTTAACAACAGTATCAGTTATTTTGAGATGCAGGCATTTGAATATACAGGTAAACAAATGGTGATCACCACATTCAGATTGCAGGAAATGGTGATGTCTTTAGTGATGCTTGTTGAACTTCATCCAGGAATCTTGGGGTCCCATATCAACCTCTGTCACAAAACTTCTGATAAAAATCTGGTTTTTAATCTTCTAATATCAAGTCTTGAAGGTTTTTTCTGTGTTTTTAGTGAGTGCATTAGTTTATGGAGGAAGCTATGTCCAAATAAGTGAGAAAGTCCTCCAGAACACAAATGGTCCTCAACATTTCAAAACGAGTGACAGTGCCATTATTTTAAATAATAGCAAGATATTTCATTGCTCCAACATGATTTTAAATATTTTTTTCATGACAAAAAAATCAGAAGAAAAAAAGGTATTAATCTATTAATCAGAAACTGTCTTGTTCTGATATATTACAAAATACAGAGAACAGTGGGATACAGAAAACACTGAAAAACCTTTCACTTTAGTATAATCTCTTGCCAAGTTTTGGAATCCTTACTCAGACCAACACAGTGAGACTCATGAGAGGCTTTTTTAAGTTAGGCCTGCAAAGATTCAGCTAAAATTTCCTAAATAAGTGCATGAATGGATCCCAAGTGAACCAGCACTGAGTAGTTGCTGATCACATAGCCTCATGTTCTCTCCCATTGATTTGCAGGATCTCTGTTCCCTGCTTTCTTTTGATCCCACATAGGATGGAAAGGCTCCATCAAGCTGCTTTCCCCATTTTACCATTCCCTGTGTTCCCCTCAGACCTGCAAGTGTAGGGAGACATCCCAGTCTCCCATAGCTAGTTTTCAGGGGAATTATACTGCAACCATGTTGGATGGAAGGCTGATGGGCAGATTAGACTTCTTCCTAGTCTAGGATTTGGAGACAAGACCTATAGCATAGCCCCTGGAGAGAAAGCTTGTCCCTCAGTGGAAAAAATACCCACAAAAAACCCTAAGAAGCTTTGTGAGGGTAATTTCTTACAAAGGTTTCCTTCTCCAGAGCCCCTTCCTGTGGGTTTAAACTACAATAGGGATAGTTCAGACTACTGTAAATGTTGATACAATTGAAGGAAAACAAGAATCTAGTTTGCCCTTTCCTGTCAAGGAGTCATTTCTTCACTCTGAAAGTGATGACTGAGCCCTGATCCAAAGAAATCCTGAATGCTCAGCAATTCATGTTAAGGAGCAAAACAAAAAGCAAAATCCCTCTTTTATTCTGCCATGGCATTTTGGTAACTTTTCAACATGCTGTCATTTGGTGACAACAAAGACCTCATAACTCCTTTCAAAAGCCTTCCTTTTGACCTTGTATTAATTAGAGTACATGTGAAAACAAAAAACCAACTGCAAATTAAAATGCAGAAAAATCTCTTGTGTTAGCTAAGGCAGACATTTCTAAAAATAATGAGGAATGGCATAAAGAAATATCAAAACAACAGCTTTGCATAAGCTTCTTGTGATCTGTAGATGTCTGTGGTTAGTCTGCAAACTTGCACATATTTTTCTGACCTTTACAAGGTCATGCTTTGCTAAAGCAGCTAGTCACGTGTCTGAAAACTACTAAATTGACTTTGTTTTCAAAGCAATTATGGAATATATAACTCCAGGACACATTTTCATCCCACGGTACAGGGATATATGCATGCCAGGATGTACTACTTGAAGATATTGCTTGAGAATCATACATGGACCTGATGGAATTTGACCTGTTTGAGAGAGTGCACATCCCAACTGAGAGGGTGTCATATAACTGTAATATTTGAGGATTTTCTTGGGGTTGCATAATACTGTGTCCTCTTGAGGTTCAGTGAGGTTCAACCCACTTATTAAGCATGCGAAATACATAAGCACCTAATCCCTATTTGGATTTATGGGAACTTGGTCCTCATAGGTAGTTTTGGTCACTCTATAGAGATTGCTACCGTGACAGCATAAGTATACTTGGGTCCCAATCATTTCTTGAAGGATAAGAGAGAAAATTCCTTGAGGCAAACCCTGTTTCAGCTATGTGTATATCTCTCCTTGTTTCTCACTACTGTGACATGTAATTTTTCATGGTTTTGTTCTCACAGGGTGCCTGTGGAATAGGGTGGTACTATCTAACTTCTGTTCATGTTAGTGAGCAGTTGAGAGATATTTTTGACCGAGAATGAAGCCTGAACAGCCTACGCTGTAACTCAGAAAGCTTGTGGGTATGACAGGAATTTGTCTTCACCTTATGTTTCCTCTTCTAAGGTTTAATTAAGGGTAGTGAGATGTCTGTCCTTAACCAGGAAACACTACAACAGCAAAGCGAACAAAGATCTAGTTCTAAAGAGGTACCTAGTATTTCACTGGTTTGGGACAGTGGGAGTTAATAGGAGCTGTGAGAGTTCAGCACTTCACAGGATTATACTTTCATTCAGAGACAGCCACTTGTCTCATTCATCTATCTCACTCTTCTGACCTATGTTTCTATGTGATAAAGATATATCTATTCATGTGTGAGGGACACAGGGAAGCATGGAGCCTGGAAGCAGCTGATGGTCCCTGAACCAATTCATCTGGCCTTGCTTGCCTGGAGCCTGCTTCTCATGGTCTGAGGACAAAAAATCAGTTGTTACAGCAGCAAAAATGTGCTTGTCTGCTTTCCAGTGCTACTTGGGGATTTGCTGATGGACTACTTTTAGAAGCAAGCAGGAAACCTCAGCCCATTTATGCTTTTACAGGTCAAGAGCAGACCTATACATGTAGTAAGGGACTGGCAATGGTACAAAACTCCTCTGTCCTGTCAGTTCATGGCCCATGTGAATAGAGAGGTTGAATATCTTTCATTTAATGCAGCAGGTGACATTAGATGTACCCAGAGCAGCATGAAGCATAATCAGAAAGAGCAGCAATGTTACACTGAAGATGCAACCTACTGTTAGCTTTTTGTTTATCATCTGGTATGAAGACTGAAATCAGCCCATCACAGATGCTTTAAATTCACAAACTCAAATTCACAGTACAGACCAACATTTAAACATGGCAAAAAGGCAAGTTTTCCTGAGCTCCAGAGTGAACAGCTTATGCCCAGAAGCACAAAAATTGGTGAGCCTCAACTTCTTCTACCCTCACTGGCATAACTGCAGATCATATTGTCATAAGTATTTAACCCTCCTCTCAGTCTTACAGAGTCAAGAGTAAAAATATCCTTCAGTGGGATATTAGCTTGTACACCGGCACATTTTCTATCAGAGGTTTGTCAGGTAAAAGTAAATAATTCCATGTGATCATTGGAAAGCAAACTGCTGTCCAGCTCTCTATTTTATTGTATCCCCAGAAGTCACAACACAGCTGTAAGAAAAGAGTATACAGATTTTTATTTTAAAAAGAATGAGAAATAACACTCACTGGAGACACTTTTTACTCCAGGTGAGACAGCTATTTTAGCAGCTAAATGTAAACAAATATATTAGGACAAATAACCAGACCATCAGCAATAGAAAACTGAATACAGACTTCAGAAGTTTGAAAAAGGAGCACTCATTGTCACAGACTCTATTGGGCAAACCTATGCCTGGTTCATATCTGCGTATGGTGTTCTGGGCTCATTCAGATATTGTGGGTGCAGAGTAAACATTTCACCATACAAATCTTTTCCACTGTGCAGAGCTCTGTGGTTGGGCAGGGGAAACTCTCCCTAATAAGATGTGGCCTTTCTACTGCCAGTTAAACAATTTCTTCTGTCTGTTGTTTCATGGAAAGACCAGTTTTTCTGAGCTTTGAAAAGGATAAAACCAGACAGATCTGATCAGCAATTAGCCTCCGCTCAAAAGCAGAGACTGTAGAAGAACAGGACTGGAGAAAGAAATACTTTTTTCCTCTCCTGGCAGAAAGCTTACTTAACTTGGCTGCTTGAGGCTGAGGCTAGGAGAAGACTTCTCATGGTCCTTGGGTACCTTTTCTGGTGTTACTCAATGATGAGACGATGTCTCCCAATGAGAACTTAAGAAACATGCCAACTTCCCCAACATCATGTCCTTCACCTTACAGTTGAACAGGATGTAAATGGAGACTCTGAGTGTGTCAAATGAAGTTGATCACAGGACTTTTCTAGCCACCGTGGATGGACCCCCAGACTTTATGCACAGCCCAGCTCCATCATGAATTGTGTATTTGTTTATACCAAAATTTATTCAGTACTTTGACTTAAGGGGAAAACATACTTAAAAGATAAAGACTTTCAGGTCCTCACTTCAGATGGTCCTAATCTAGATACCTGTAGCAGATGATGACATCAGTACAGAGCGGTAGGGAGAAACTGTACTGTAAATAATGTGAATAGCATCCAGAAAGTGGCATTCAGTAACTAGACAGCCCTGATGCAAAGAGATCAAAGTTTTAAAATAAAAGGCTTGCAGAGAAGAAAGATAGAGCCCAGGGAGAAACAGAGTGGCCAGGCTATGTTTTCTCTCCATACCTCTGACTTTTTGTATTTTGTTTCTATGACATAATGCCGCCCTGGACTCTTCTTTCTCTGAAAACTCACCAGCAAGGAATCCTACAACTTCTCATTCAATATGTGACCCTCCCCAGTGCTGGAACACATGTATTCAAGCCAGCTGTCCTAAATGCATTCCCATCAGTGAAAATAATTCCGTAATTTTGTCTCACTAATGACACAAGTTCTTTGCTAACCAATAGAAAATATATCACTTCTACAAAGCTTTTCCCTCAAGCTTCACCTTATTCCCTTTTGTTTTACAGTTTTGATTCACAGATTCCTCATCTCAGTTTCCTTTCATTTAGCATTCTTCCATCACTCATGCTGAAGCTGTAAAATGAAGGACCCAGTTACAGCACTAGACTTAATGACTTTTTGTGTGTATGTGAATGGAGTGTGTATTAAGTGATAAATGAATGCATAAAGAGACCGAGTTAAACATGGCACCTACACTGGATTGCTCTCCTCCGTGTAGGAATTTCAGTTTGCATATATCTTTGCCAGGCTTGGACTGCAAAGGTTAAAGCTTGCTTGGAGAACTTTAAACTACATCTTTCTTAAGTGCTAGACATGGCAATTTAATTTGCTTCAACAGAGGTTTTTGTTTGTTTGTTTTTCTAATATAACAAGCCTTTTCTGTGAAAGGCAGCTCAACATTTATATTATAATAATATCTGGGAGCTCAGAGTTAAAACTTAAATGCTGTTGGGCCTAATTGTGCTAACTGCTGTATAAACATACAATAAATATCCTTGTGCCAAACCTAAGAGAAAAATACAAATAGATGGATATTCCCAATTCTTAGAAGTCAGTGCTCAAAATTCTTCATGTTTTGTAATTCAGCTGATAGAAGATGTTTAGGGGAAGAATATAAGAATAGTGAAATTATAGAATAACCTTTCCACTGCTTTACATCCCAGCTTCCAGTAGCAACTTGTTTAGGGGCTCCTTAAGCCAGAAGTTATAGCTACATTGTTGTCTTTAGCCATGGTGTACGAGCTGTTTTTTTGTGAATTTGTCTTAATTACTTTCTAAAAGTAATTTTGGGCTCCACAGCATCCTGTGTCAATGAGTTCCACATTTTAATTATTTGCAGAAAAAGTATTTCCTTTTGTTTTCTTTGAACTGCTTGACTCAATTTCATTAGTTGTCAATAAATTCTTACACTTAATTGTTCCCTATTTACTTTCTCTGAACCCAGCCACTTAGTATCATGAGATCCTTCTACAACTCTTTGCTGTCTGCTTTAGTTTTGGCTAGCCTGAATAATTCAGTACCATTTACTAACTTCATCACCTCGCTCTTCAGTCCCTTCCCAATTCATTTAATGAACTGTATGAGTCAGTATAGCTCCCTTGGGCTCTTACTCATAGCCTATTTTACTTGCAAAATTGATCCATTTATTCTTACCCTTAATTTTACAAAAAGTTAATAATCTATGTGACCTCTCCTATGACAGTTTAGTTCCTTTAAGCATCTCAGTTGAGAAATGTCAAATGCTTGCTGATAAAATCACTATATCAATTCAACTGATGTTACTTACAAGCTTAGTGACTGGATCAAAGAACTGTAATAGATTTATAAGCTAATAATTTTCCTCTAAAAGGCTTTATTCTCCACTTCAAGCCTTTCCTAGATACATCACATTTATCCATATATGCACTAAGTCTGCTCTTTTTAAATTTTCCATTGTATTTATCACCTTATATTTCTCCCATGCTTGGGCTGATTTAAACAATATATCATGCACCACAGTTTGTTCATAGCCTTCACAGGGAGTTCCTCTGGAGCACTTAGGTAAATACCACATGGTCCTGATTAACAGTTATTGTGTGGTTTACATTTTCTTCTAGGCACAAAAGTCCTTGTATCAACACTTCAGTTTGAGATAAATCTTCAGACTCTTTCTCTGTAAAGAATGGTCCTGGTATGAGAAACTCCATAAACTTCTCTGCAGTGAACAGTGAAGCTTTGGCATCCACTTTAGGTTTTCTGCTCTAGTCTGATCTTTCTTGATTATGCCTTTTACACATAGATCATTTTTCAGGCTCACCAATTCTCTGGCAGGTTTCCTGCTTTTTGATGTTTGAATAAGTTTTTATTATTAGTTTTAGTATCTTTGGTAAATTGCATGCTTCGTATTGGCCTTCCTTATTACGGCTTCATGTTTATCTTGCCAATGTTGATGCGTTCTTTCATTTCCCTCTTAAACATAAACCCCAGTTTTGAAGAATACAGTTTTACTCCTGATAGCTTTATTTTCTTATTTTTTTAGCTGCGTTGGTTTATTTGTGTTTTGACTGAATATTTTTAACTGGTAGAGAACATTTAGTCTTCTAACATAGTGCCCTTAAACTGTCTTCTTGCTCTCATTCTCCCAAGTGTTTTACCCCCATTAGTTGCTCCACCTGATTATCTTTGTCTTGTCTTTTACTGACTTTTCTGAGACTCACTGCTAATGATCCGAATTTTTGTGAGGGTGGAGAGGAGGGTTACCTTTTTGACTATCTTTTACTGTCTCAAAAGAACATGAATTTTCATAATGTTGTGATCTATGACCCAGAATGTTTCTGAATTAACATGTTGTGAACCAGGTCCTGCTCACTCCTCAGGTCTAAACCAAGAGCTGTTTCTCTTCTTTGGATCTTTTGTTATTTTATCTATTTATTTCTATCTATTTAATCTACCATTTTCATCATTTACAGTTTAGATCAGCCTTCCCTCATGCAATGTTTACCTTGTCTGCAGTAGGGTGACTGAAATTTCCAGTTACTGTTGCATTTTCACCCTGACAGCTTCTCAATCCTCCAACAATTAGTTGACTGCAGTTTCTAGGATCCTGAGTATGTCTTTTCCTACAACTTATGACCTCTTCAGGTACTATGGAGAATTATCTGTTTGCCCTTGTCTAGTGTATCTTCATACTCATTATATTCAGCATAGCTTTAGAAAAAGAATGGTCTTTGCCTTGACTCTACAATTGTGTCTCCAAACACAGTAGCAAACTTGTTCCATGGGTTCTGGTAGGCTGCCTTTAACAACATGCAATGCAGGCTCCCAGAAAAATTGGAAGCCCTGTGTGTAGTACTTCAGTAGGAAAAATTCTTCCTAAAGCTCTCCATATACTGCCACATGATGAGAGCCAAATTATTGATTTCTACATGAATACTGGAACTGATGAATTTTTTCAATGTCTTTGTGCCAAAATAGTTTTTGTGAATGTATCCAAGAAACATTTCAAAGCAGATTATAGTAATCTTAAATAAGGTCAGCTTTGGATGTAAGACTCCCGGCAATGGACCTTTAAACTTCGAAATAGCAATGGTCAAACCTACAGGTCTTAAATTATTATTCTGTTGTTGCACCTGAACCTTGAATCTGTGGTAAGACTTTATGTTAGATCTATAAAGAGAGGGCCTATCCTTTGAAATGATTATCAATAGTAGAGATCTCATAGCTTGACTAAATTCTTTGTGTGAACAGTGAACAGCATTGACTCATGTACTTCTTGCCACATTACAGCTACCTGTCTCAGCATCATAGTTAGAGATGGAGTAAATTTAAAATAGGGAAAAATACAAGCTTAGGAAAGTGGGGAGAAAAGTATTTCAGACACTACTTCTGAAAGGTAATAGAAAGGAAGTTTCCTCACATATGTGGATCTAAACTACTACAGATCTTAATGGGGAACATCAAACAAAAGTATTTTATTAACTGTTAAATGGAAAGCAAATGTACCATCTTAAGGAATTATTTTTACCATCTGGTATCAGCTGTAATGTTATATCCTCCCCTCTCCTCTCTCTGCATATAGTAAGCTGTATCTAGCTTTTTACTTTTTAATCTTGTTTAATGCCAAAAGGAAGTAAATGCCAAAATGGCCTATTTCCATTGATACCATTCATTCCCCATAAGTTCAATTTTCATTTCAGGTACACAGCAATGATTGTATATCTCAGTTGTCTGTGGTCATTTTACATGGTCCCTGGGATGTATCTACACAGACTTTGGAGTGAAAAGGGGGATGTGCGCAGTGTTAAACAGTGGAAAGTGTGACAGAAAATTATGATAAAGGATGAGGATGCTAAGATGGAAACAACAGACTAGTTAACCACTAAATGTTTGGGGTTGGTTTGGTTTTTTTTTTACTTATGTTCATATCCAGTAAATTAACAGTCCCAGGTCTAATATCCTAGATTGGAATGACTTTGAGACCCACCCTGGGTTTCATTTTTTAGGGAAATCTTTTGAAAAATGTCATGTCTCTGTTATCTGCAGCAGTATTTCAAGCACAGATGTACTTCCTCTTCACATATGACAGTGCTGTGCTATTCCCAACCCTGTTCTCTCAGAAAAAGGCACTTATTTTAACCTGTGAAGAAAGCCCACTCCTTGCCTGTGTTTCAACCACCCTGTGCATTTTGTCTTTCATGTCCATATTAAAAGTCACACCACCCACACTCCAAAACCAAATGTGTGGTTTAGAAAGCATTTTTCAATCAACAGCTCTTATTGCTGTGGGTGAAGGTGAGTTAAAGACATAAAGACGCCGAATTCTGTAGCCTTCAGTAGCTGTGTTAGCTTGGGTTGAAGTTGACAGCTCCAAGTGACTCCAGGTATTCTGTGACCGAGTTGCAGAACTTGAGTGCAAACACTTCTTCCTTGCACCTTTGCTTAAGAGATCTGGTTCCCCCCAGGCTTGGAGGAAGCAGCTATAGCATATAACACGAGAATATTATAATTAGGGACTGTTAGTCTGAACAGGAGATAAGTCTTGAGGTATCATGACTATTGAGATACAAGTACAAAGCTGTGATACTCTGCCCCAGTACTCTTATATTTCCTCTTCTGTATGTACTCAGAGGTGTATCCTATGGAAGCAAAGACCTCCCTACTGTCTTAAACTCTAACAGGAATTAAGGTAGGGAAATCCTGAGACAGCTGAAGTCCCAGGGGCACTGCTGCACTCCTCTTGTGATCATGAACATACGCCTTTTCTTCCAGCACACTACAGAATGTGTTAGAGTACATCTAGTCTGAGACATCCTAATGGATGTATCATGTACATTAGAAAACAGATATTGTGGAGAGCTGCAGAGGGGACACATGAAGGTATGGGATCACACTTTCTTATGGGATTTTTTCAGGTAACTCAGAGAAGAAATAGGACTTCTGAAGTGTGGACCCAAGGAAGAGTTAACCAAATGTATCTGCAGCATTATCAGTAACAGGAGGTAACAAGACAACCCAGCCCAGCAGATATGTCACAACCCAGATGGACAGCTAGTGTCATTTTGGTCAGGAGAGAAAAAGTTGCCCTCCTGAAACCGGGAGCAAGCAGGCAGACATTTGGGCAGGTGTCAAGATCTTGGTGAGTAGACTTTATCTCTGAAAGGCTGCCTCACCTTCATGGTTTGTTTTTCCCTTTTACACTTTTGTTTATAAACATTTTTAAATGTATCATCTCCTCTAATGTTTTAAGTACTTTGATATGCACTTTGTCTTGGCTTGGATTAAGAGTGATTTCAAGAGAGATGAATAACAAATAATTTCTTAAGCAGGGAACACTAGATCACAGCTGTACACATCTGTTATAAAAGTACTGGTCTAAGGAAGCACAAATGCATCTAGAGACAAACCCAGTCCTCAGATAAGGGGAGAGATGACACTGCTTTTATGTTTTGCGTTAGATGTTGTAGCTTGCATGACTCAATTTTACCGCTCTGTAATATTAGCAAAATGCTTTCAGGTGCTCTCTGGCCCTAGGCTGAGACATAGCTACAGCATCTGCCATAGGAGATGGGTCTCTACTGCTTTTTCAAGAAGGATGAACTCAAGCTGGTAGCAGTATAGCTATGACGGGCTGACAGTCACTGTAGGAAGCAAAACGCACTTGAGAAACATGGTAAATTAAAGCCACGTTGCACTCTCTCCTGCCGTTAGGCGTCTGGCTATGTACTGCTTTCTGTGTAGTCACTGCAAGCTTGATACCAGCGTCTGAGCCAGATTGTTTAAATCTCGTTCAAGTATTTGTGCATAACACAGCAATGTAGAAGTATCCAGGAACTCTCATTACGTTGAATAGACAAGCTATTTTATATTTTTAGTGGAAAGAAAAAAAAAACAAACCCCAACCCTGCAGTCTAAAAAATATTTATATAGGACATTGCAATTATTGTTCAGAATTAATGAGTTTTATCCCCTCCTTTTGGCTTAAAGAACACAAAATCCCAATGAAAGGAAACAGATGTAGTTGTTTTAAGCATTTCCAAAGGAAACTGCAGTAAAGTCTGAAACATCATTGTATAAAAGCCTTGTGTGTCATGGAGATGTTCTGATATTGTTTTCATTTGCCAGCTGTGTGTAAAGAAGGAGTTATGTCTGTGGCCAATAGGTCTTCCCACATCAGAGCAGTAACAACAACAAAGCAACGGAAATATTAGGAAAATGCTAACTTTACCTTCAAATACACTTGATTTTCCTAAACAAGAAACATGGATTAGGAATCAGTTCAAAGAAAAATGGTCAGAATTTATAACACTCTACTGAAGGAGACAATAATAGTAAGAAAGAGCATTAATAAAATGAACCAGTCTAAAGGGAGCATGAGCAACAAATAAGATATCAGAATGTTACCTCCTGGCTCTCTTAGCTAATGCTTGTCAGTCTCTATCCTCCAAGAAGAATAACAGCACTTTCAGTTGGTCTGAAGAGATATGGCATAATAAACTAGCAAGGAATTTCTTCCTGGGTGATTCAAGGTCCAGCTCCTGCCTCTGCCTTTGCCATTAGTGTTAAGTGTTATTATCTGTGTTATGGTAACACCTACAAATCGCACTCCCAATGTAGCAGACACTTCTACAGCAGACCCATAAAAATACAGTCTTTGCCCTGGAAACACCTGCAGCCTGGTGATACAAGCTTCCTGTGCTTTGGTTTTCCTATCAGTCAAATGGGGAACTTCTGTTTGACCAGGATGTCTGTATGACTCGACTGTGGGCTTCCAATTGATGTTCTTTTTCACCCTACTGCCCACTGTGATGGAAAAACAACTGTTTGAACACTGCAATCCACAGATCATGGGTCCCAGTTTTGCATTCAGTGCTACACATTGTAGTGATATGTTCAGATCTTACTTCATATGGAGCCCAAACTATTGAACATGTTGGGAAAAACCTAAACCAGAAGATCCAAAGGATCAGAATTCTTAAAATTCCTTCAAGTCACATCATTGCATGATAGAATGACACTTTAAATTACTGACATTTTCAAATGGAAATACAGTGGAAGTGACAAAATATCTTCTGTGAGCTAAAAAAAGAGTAACGCATAACTAATATAAAATAATGGCTAAGATCTGGAGTGGAAAAGATGATAGGTTCCTGTGAAAATCCTGTGAAAATCCTGTGAAAATTGTCTTAATGTATTCCTCTAAGAGTGCCTTTCCCCAGTCAGTTGAGATGCTGACACTGATAGTCATTCCAGTAAATTAATTTATCTCTTTTTTTTTTATTCTGGTCGCCTTCTGCATTTCAAAGATTATCCTTCAGTTTCTAAGAACTATGGTGTTGCCCTGACAGCATACACTTAAATCATGAGACTTTAAAAAAAACCCCTCAACCCTAAAAAACCCAATGAAATTAAAAAAAAAAAAACCCAAAAAACCTAATACCCTAAGGAAAGAGTATATGGGAATAAACTTCTGGTGACCCAACAGAAAGAAAATAGCAGAGAACAATAACCCTTTCAGGAGACAGATATTTCAGTAAGTACATATCCTGTTCAACAAACACCATCTACAGTGTTAATAAAACACAGGAAGGCTGTCAAAGCTTATTTGCTGGGCAAAAGCTCTAGAAAAGAGGACTTTTGTTTTTCTACCAAGGGAGGATACAGTCCCCAGGTAAAGAGAGCAGTGTATTGTTATGTGACCATATTATATTCTGCATCGTCTCTAGCATCTGATGCAGCCACAACAGAGGAGGGGAGGGAGAAGGAAGCTCTCTGAAATTCTTCACTCCCAGCTCAGTATATCATCTCTTTTGCTGGGAAGTGACAGAGAATAGACAAAAGTAACTGTCTTGAGCATTCTATATATGAGCACCATCCACCAAAGAGGATCAGTCACGAAAGTATGGATACTCTTAACATTTTCATGTGGTTTCATCAAACTGTAACCCTCTGTGAAAGTCAAGACGCTGAAAGAAGGAAAACAGACTGGCAGACATGGAAATGCGAAATCCACTGGTCTGTAGGATACAGCAGCCTAGAGCATGGGAACAAGCTCAACTGATTATTGGACATCCACAAGGTAAATTCCGTACACAAGGTAAATTCCGTAAACGTGAGGATGCTTGTCTGGCTAGCTCAGTCGGTAGAGCATGAGACTCTTCTTATATGTAACAAGAAATCTTTAGCACAGACATCTAATTACATGTATCAGGCTGAGATCAGCCTGAGTAAAACAGGAGTGAACATAAAGGTTACATTCACACTGCAGTGCTACATGCAGTCATTTTGTCAGGCAGGTTCCTGTTGAGTTCATGGCTCCAAAACTGATATACTCTCTGATAAGTGTATCCTGTGTACATTCTGCATTTGAATGGGATACTAGCATTTACATGCACTTTATGCTCAGAATGATCTATTGCATGTACTTGACTGCTGTCAATTCAGCAGATTATGCATTTGAATATACATAAAAACACTTCCCTCCCCCAAACTGTACTAAAAATATAGTTCATTTTATGAATGAATACCTTGTTGTGTATTTGCACTGAGAGTTTGGAGGACAAAAATTAGCGCTTTTGCCTGGAACTTCATCTCAAAAGCAATATGGACAGAAAAAATAAGAGAATGGAAGCTAAGCATCCCTGTTCTGCACAGAGTCAAGAATCCACGGGTCAGTTTATCAAAAAGAACCTGCACTCTGAAGTATCCTACAGGAGCTGTGGGGGAAGAATCTACCTGAGAGCAGTTACACAAAACCACTGGATCTGCAGTAGCTTGTGGCATATCTGTACAATGTTTCCCATCCTGCATCTGTTCTGTTGTGCTGGTAGAAATTCAGCCATCATCAGGGCCTCTGGTCCCACCTCTAAGGATGTACAGCTGAGAACAAGACACCGTTGGCTTAAGCTGCAGGAAGCAGAGTCTTGGACTAATGAGCCTGTACAGAAAGGCTCTGCACAGTCCTGTTTTGACAATGTGTGTGTGTGTGTTTTTGGAAGGAGTATGCGTGCCAGAATACAGCTAAAGAACAAAGGTACAGGGTAAGAGTCATCCTACATTCAAGGTCAAACTTTTTCAAAATCCTAAAATAAACAGGGGTCATCCTGTATTCATGATCTTATTCTGCAACAAATGCAGTATTTATTCAGCTTTTTCCCTTTTCCAGCCTTTATGGCTGTCATTTTCAATTCTAGACAGAACTGCAATGCATCTAGTAATTATTATCCACAATTCAGTACATGGCATCAACTTTTTTTTTTTTTTTTTTTCTTTTTTACCTGTACCTTGCAGTTCTACATTTTGGATATATACCTGCATGTTTTCAACAGCATTACCACACAGTTGTCCCCTAAAAAGACATTAGAAGATTTCCCTCAACAGTCAGCTCCACATTCCCCATTTTAACCCTCTGTATCTTGACTGTGCCACACAACTATCCTGGCCCAGTTCATATACTATTCCGGTAATCTGTGGTGTTATCAGCAGAAGCTCAACAGAACTGAGAACATGCATCTGATTCAGGAAGGCATTTCATTTTCAAGTTAGTAACTTGTAGACACATTTTCTTCTTCCCTCCTCCAGTTTTAATAACTGAACAAAGTGTTTGAAAGGAATCCCAAAGGAAGAATCTTTGTTTGATTAAGACACCAGAGCTCAGTTCTTTTCCCACTGTGGACTTCCTAGGAGAAATCTGGCCAGCCTTCTGAACATGTTCATTCACTCTCAGTAAAATTTAGAATGTGAGGCTATTGTGAGAATAAATCAATGAACAACTGTTCCTAGGTATTATGGGATTGAGACCACATAAATCCACACAGAGCTAAAAATCTAGAGGCTGGAGAAATGTGAGTAGACTAGAAGAACAGATAGTGTCCTTCATAATGTCCCACCAACATACCTCATTAGCATGGACCAGGAGAAAACACTCAGAAATAAGAGGATCATTTGTCCCCAGGCCCATTAAATTCTTGGCCCCTGTTCAGCAGAAGTATCCAGGGAGGTCATATTCTTTTTTTTGATGGAAAGCATTCCTTAGGATGGATAATCTTGAGATAAGCTATTAACTTCACACAGGTCACAAATAATCCTGTATGCTGAAACATCTTGATCTTTACCACTTTGGTATAAAGCCACCTAGGGACTGTTGCCTTGGTTGAAGTCTTCGATCAGCCTTATTTATCTGAGATAAGTTTGTGAGCAGACTCTGAGATTAATGAAAGACAGAGAGATGTTCCACAAAAACCTTGGAGGGATGAATTTACACAGGAATAAGACATTAGAAACCTGCCCTCCTAAATACGGCCAGATGCATGAACTGGCCTGGGACTATAGCTGAATGACTTTATTTGGCTAGGCACAAAATTACAATCTGTATATTGAAACTACAAGGTATGTAAGACAAACGAGAGGGTCAGAAATCTGTTCTATTTGTTCACATAAGCCCCAAAGAACAGATCCAGGTAAATCAAGGGGAATGGGCTTTTTCTAGCATAATAACAGTACTCTGTTGCCGTGTTTTTTAATAAGCTTAACAAGCCTTCAAGATTTATATTTCTACACTCAAATTTAACCTTCTATCAAGGTTACTTAGATAAAAAAGGCAAGACTGATCTCATTTCCATCAACTGTATTTATTATTATTACACAAATAATTCTGATCTTATCCTTACAGATACATATTACAGGCCAGGCAAGAATATATATGGCAGACTGTCACAGGGTCACAAGTCCTGCCAGCAAACCTGCTCCAGCGTGGGCTCCTCTCCCCATGGCTCTGCAGGTCCTCCCAGGAGCCTGCTCCAGCGTGGGCTTCCCAGGGGTCACAGCCTCCTTCAGGCACATCCACCTGCTCTGGCGTGGGGTCCTCCACGGGCTGCAGGTGGATTCTGCTCCACCGCTCACCTCCATGGGTGCAGGGGCACAGCCTGTCCCACCAGGGGCTGCACCAGGGGCTGCAGGGGAATCTCTGCTCCAGCGCCTGGAGCACCTTCTCCCCTCCTCCTTCACTGACCTTGGTGTCTGCAGAGTTGTTCCCCTCACATAGTCTCACTCCTCTTTCTGGCTGTTTTTTTTACCCTTTCTTACATACATTACCTCAGAGGCACTACCACTGTTGCTGATGATCTTGGCCTTGGCCAGCAGTGGGTCCATCTTGGAGCTGGCTGACATTGGCTCTGTCAGACATTGGGGAAACTTCTAGCAGCTTCTCTCAGAAGCGACCCCTGTAGCCCCCCTACTACCAAAACCTTGCCATGCAAACCCAGTACAAACATTTATAGGAAGGATATTTGCATAAGAAACCTGAATGAGCTTCAATCCCAAAGCAAATTCTTAATACGACTTAATTCTGCTTAAGAGTGGTTGAATTTCAAAGTTGTGCAATAGGTGAGCAAAATGCAAGCACATCACTTAAACCAAGTCCTTAAAATATACATGTCCTGAAGCCTTGTATAAGAAGATTTAAGGAGTATATAAACCCCATTTTGGCATAAAAGCAATTTCACATCTGGAATGACCAGAATATGTACAGCCCTTTGATTCAATCTGCTAACAGCTATAAGGGATAAACTGTATATGAAGGCTGCCTTTGAAGATTGAAGAAGCTGCTGATAGTGAACCCTTTTCAGTACCTATGCTAAGTTATCTTTGTATCAAGAACTTTCCTGAGAAACAACTGTATCGGGTATTACGGCTAGCATTTGGCGTTCAGCATGCATGCTGATTCCACCAGATTCTGATTCACAAAAACATGTTCAAGCATTGCAAAGTATAAGCATGTCACACCTATCCCACTCTCAGGATTTTGGAATGGGAAACTAGTAAATCCATAAAATCCCAGCTGGAGATGCTGTCCAATGTCTCTTCCAAGAAAAGCATCAGGGGACTAACACAAAACTACTAAAATCTGGTTCAAAACAAATGAAAGGAGGTAGTTCTAATTACATCAGGTAGATGAGCTGCGGAACACCTCTTCAGAAGATACTGTAGAGGCTGAAACCTTAAATGTGTGGAAGGGAAGACTGGACAAGCTCATGGAAGAGAAACCCACCAAGGCTTATGAAATACATAAACCCAAAGTCCTGCTTAGAAAGCCTCCAAACCAAAAATGTTTGAAAGACAGGAGAGTACAAGGGGAAGTATCATATATGGCTGCCATTCTGTATCATTTTCTAGGTATTTTGGGTACTCTTGCGAAGTGCAGAAGACTGGAAGAGACAGTTCTATTATCTAACCAGGTGATACCTTTCTTAGCTTCTAATAATCCTCCTCAGCCTCAGATTTGTCAAGCACGACTGCCTTCAAAGCAAACAATCTTTTCTTTTGTAATGTAAGAAAAACCAATAAGTATTTGAGTTACAATGTAACATTAAAGTGTCATTGAAAAAGGTAAAAACCTGAAAGTGAAATTATAATGCAAAAGCTGTGAGATTTTTTTCCTGCTTGCTTTATTATTAGGGTTATAAAGGTGGGGTTTTTTTTTTTTTTTTCAGCTAAAAATAATAAAGGCTCACTGATTGCCTCTAAAATGCAACTCATTTAACAAACAAACTGCACTGTCAGTTGCTCCAACTGAACACATAAGAAAATAAAACAGTAACTGTTTTGCTGCTATTGCATGTTAGAAATAGGCATTTGTAACAAAGGCAGATGAAAAATTTTCAGAAGGTTATGTGATTCCCAAGCTGTCTGTGAAGGCAGAGGAGTGCAATGACCTCATGGAAGGTTGCAGAACTATCAGAAATGTGGCTGTTTGATCTGTTAGAGGCAGAAAAGTCTTTAATATATCTTGGACAACACCTGCTGGTCCTGTATATCAAGCCTCTACTAGGATAGTCTTCTATTTTTCTCCTAATAATGTTACTTCTCAAGAATAGTACTGGCATCTATAACAGCTTCTGCTGCTTGCCCAGACTTTCCCCTGATAAACCTGCCTTACTTTTTCCACTAGCTGAAAAAAGATTCTTGTCTGATTCTCATCACCACAGGAAAGCTGAAGTGAGCAGAATCCAGTAGTGACAGAAAATACACGATGGAGGGTGAATATCCTTTAAAAATTCCTATTAAACCTTGAGTTAAAGAGATTTCCTCTCTGGGTTACATCACAAATCTGTTACTTCCCTTCGTCTTCCTCTCTGGAGGAACACAGCAAGCAGCAAATGATGGAATGAAAGAAGGCAATCCTTACTACAGTGTTTTCACTGTTTGTCTCTTTTTTTACAAGATGAGATTAATATACTGTGGAGAGATTAGAATGCCAAGATATTTGTGGTTCATCAAAATGGAAGTAGTGATTGGGAGATCTGCTACATAAATGTGTCTGTGGGCCAGATTTGCTTAGCAAACCCACAGCTGTACTGCAGTAACATACTCATTTTCTTTCTTTCTGGACAGTCAAATGAAGAAAACAGGGTCTCTTCCAGTTTGTATGTACAACAATCAATCTGCACTACTTCAACAGAATTTACAATAAACATCTGAAAGGGAAAACCTGGTCTCAAGCCAACATTTTTCCTGGTAATCCTAATGAAAGACCAGATGATGATCTGAATTAAAATTTAACACAGAGCCTTGATCCAAACTTTGCTGAAGTAGGAGGATATTTTTATCCAAATTTAGGTCAGAAGTTTGCAGATTGTAACCTGTTCCTGTAATGAGCCAAATCCATATATTCAAGAGCAACAACCTTTTCAGAAATTCTGATTTCAAATCTTGGCTCAGTCTCAGCCACTGATTGCAGGTCCATCACTTCCTGGCTACTCAGTTTGCACGTGTGTAAGCGTGGCTTGAATTATTTTTATAACACTGCTTGCTGTAAAGAAATGATAACCTACTTATCAAGAACAGCCCATCTACAACATAAAAAATTAATCTTTTCATGCTGATTAGCTGCACTTTGTAGCACTGACCCAAAGAAGAACTGCTACATGTCCCTTTAGTAATATATTCAGTACTCTTTGGTCATTAACTTCTGAAAGGAGAAGAAAAAGAAAATACTTAAGATTACTAGTAGCAATTAACATTGTCTATTAAATCCAAGTAATTTTTCAGAAGGAAATATTGATTATGAAATAATTATCTGGGCCAAAAATATACATTCCAAAATTAAAAAAAAAAACACACCTTCCAGAAATCCTTTGTTATGTACTTTTCTTCCCAAAGGGTTTGTAAATGAATATATAATTTGCTATGTCAGTGTAGGTTTATACTTGTTGGCAAAAGAAAAGTCCTGAAAAAAAAAAACCCCAAACCCAATTAGAATAAAATCTAACTTTAACCACCAGCCTGCTGGAGGTGGTCTTAACATGACAGATTTAAACATTAAAGTCAACTAGAATTATAATGGAAATGTGATGGGGCTGACAACTGGTATTTCTTACTGGAGGCACTCATGTGCAGTCTTAGTGTACAGCTGAAGTGAGATAATTGAGTTCTAAAGGATTAATCCAAGAGTCTTATACAATTCTTCATCCTACTGGAGTAACTTTACCTTTGATTTCTAATTTGGTAATGAACATTTCCTTTTTGTGGATTCTTCCAAAGTAGTTTGATCTTAAGGCTTTTGTCAATAGGCCACCTTCATTATTCCCAACAGCTTGGGTTTACATCATCTGATTTTTAACATCTCCATTATTCTCTAAAGGCCCCCCATTGAACAATAAACAGGATGACGCACCTGTAAGGGTAGTTGAACTCCAACTTGCTTCAGGAACTGCCTAACTGAAAACCACTCCTGCTATGGGATATTCAGCTAGATGTTCAAAACTGGGCAGGAAAAATCCAACTTGGTGCCTTTCTTTTCCACATACAATGTTGTTCCTTTTCATGACAAGAAATGTTGGAACAAAGTTCCTTATGTAGAAACTCATGGATGGAGGGAGGGAACAAGCCCATGACACCTCCAGTGCAAAGCCCAGAGCAGTGCCCTGGCCCCAGCAAAGCTGCATGCTTTCACAGGTGGGCATCCTCAGACAGACAAGGAAACTGGCTTCTCTTCCTTGTTATTACTGTCGTTGCTCACCATTATCCTCACTGTTCTCATCAGCACCAGAAAAATCCTTTTTCTTGCAGGGGCTGCTACCTTATTGTTGCAGAAAGATTTTATTTATTCTCTATTTGGTGAGCCAGACAAAGAAGAGATATCCACCTCTCTTGTCAAAGCACTGCCTGATGGGAGAAACACATTTGCTTTGGCTGTGTGTGATAGAGCTGATGCTGAACGGCTGCACATCCCCATTGCTTCACATCAGGATGGAGGCCTCTTCGCAAACAGCTTGCTGTGAGCTGCACACTAGTGCAGGCAAGCACGATCCCTGCCCTGAGGGACTTGCAGTGATACTGCACTGCTGCAGCAGAGTTGTGAAGCCTTTTTGTCTCTGTGGAGGAATGACCAAACCCCATTATGCAATAGTGGCTTTTTGTTCCCTGCTGCCTTTACTCTCCATTCGTTTCCATGGTAGCAATATTGAAAAATTAGGATTTCTAATGTAAAATCAAGGAAAGAGACCATTTTTCCTGGCAGAAACCAACTAGTGATGTACTATGATATATTTGTGGCAGCTAAACCTAAATCTGTTTCATAAAGAATGGATACATTTAGTATAAATAAAAATCAGGAATTTTATTCTGTATGTTTCATAATGGGCCACTTTGGCTGGGATTCACGTGATTTATTTTAATATTTCTATGCTCCAGCATGGAGACAACGTCTGGATATAAACCCATACATACCCAAAAGAAGATGCTAATTTCATAGCGAACAGTTAAGAATCTTCTACTTCTCTAAACTGCACTGCAATTTAGCTTAGGGTTATGTAACACCAAAACATACTGCTCTGGTTTGGCACCTAAATGTTTCTTAATACATGTTCAAATAGAGCCCTCCTGTGTTTGCTAGGTTTCATTACAACATCCATTAACAAATCATTTATTGACCTAAATTCACAGGACTGAGCTCCAGAAGGGCCAGCCAAGTTCCTCTCCTCAGGCCTTCACAAAACATAGACTGTTGAATTCCACTTGCCAAATACTGTATCAAGTTCCAAAAGCATATATTTTAAGAGAGATTTAGTTTTGATTTAAAGATGACAAGTGAGAAAGAATTCACCACTAGATCTGTCTTAGTTACACTACTGTTCAGTGGTAGGCACTGTAAATAACAATAGTTTAATTGTTATTATAAGTATTGCTTATGATGTTTGTGATTCATCCCCGCATGCTTTCTGGATTGAGATATTCAAAACCCAGCTGGACGTGGTCATGAGCACCCCGCTATAGCTGACCCTGCTTTGAGCAGGGCAGGTAGACAGGACCACCTCCAGAGATGGCTTCAAACTCAATGGTTCTGTGATTGTATAATTCCACAGTACCTTTCACATATGATTTTGAATCATATGGGCAGTTTTCCAAATGACACGGGAGTATGTATTATCCCTTTTGTAATCTCACTTCAGAAGCCACAGGTGAAGTGAGGAGATGAAGTTAAAAGTATTTCTCCTCCTGCTTTTGCTGTAGACTCTTAACCAACTACATGGAAAAGACTACATGGTCCTTGTACCCATCTGTGTTTCTGTTTCTCTTCTGCAAACTTTAAACCATTTGTAAGAACATATGTAGTTTGGTCTAGTGGTACTACCACAGGACACCTTTACTATAACCAGCACTTATAAGAAAAAATGGAGAAGAAAGCAGCCACCAGGCAAAAGAGCAAAATCAAAACCAGAAACAAGATGAAACAGGGAAAAGAAAGAGAGAATACTGTAAAAAAGGTAGGAGGTAGAAAGCAAATGCACAGAAGTGGGGCATGACACAGTGCAATACCGTGAGACAGAAAGGTATGTAAGCAGCACATCCATCACAGGGAAGACCTGGCACACAGAACTGTAGGGAACACTACTTCGAGTTATCTTTCCTCCTCTGTAGGTGTGTAAGTCGTCTTTATTAATAATGTATATATACAGGGGAAGTAGGGTGCAGTGACTGCTCTTTGATGAGAAAATTTAGAGACAAAAAAAAAATATATTTTTGCATCTTAAAAGGAAGAACTGATACTTGATAATTTCTAACAATTCTTAAAAATAGAAATGGAGACCTACTCTCATTTCCATAAATTCCTTTGCACACTGAGTAAACATAAAGAATATAATTTTACAAGTCACCTTTGATTCCTCCAGCTTGAAATTTTCCCACTAGTGCTTTCAGAGAAGATTACATTAAAGGCAATCAGATTTAAGAGATGTCACTATATTCACTCTTAGAGATTTTTTTGCATATGAGAAACAGTTTAATTACATATCTGTGGATATCCCAAATATAAGCTACCTTCATCTTTCAGATTACTTTCACATATTAAATATCTTCTTTTCATGAAGAAACCACGTCTGGGTTCTCTCCCACATGCAACACAGTAATAAACTGTATGTTCTGCATATCAAATTGAGGAGCAGAAAACAAAGTTGGTGGTTTTGTCAAAATAAGTTGCACAGAAAGAGTGGAGGATTATTTGCACTAAATTAATTACAATTATTCTGTTTTACAGGACTCAGGTGAAATACAAAGCTTTGGTTAAATGAATAGGAAAAAAATAACATTTAGAAATACTACAACAAAGGAAATTATGTGTTTTATAAAGTTTCATCTGTGTTTCAAAGGAAACTCATGGCTAGGCCACAGCTACCTATTCTCCTCTAAATGTTTGTCATCAACTCACATGAGCTGCTTACAATACAGTGATAGTTTGTAACTACTAGGTCTACTGGAAAAAAAGTATAAGGTCTGGTGGGAAAATGCCTTAAGCCTGCCTAGACTTTTTTTTTTTTTCCTGGAAGGAAGTTAATAAAAAGCTTTAAATGCAGACAACAGGTTAGAAGTTGGGGCTAGTGGGAATACACATTATGAACACCTTGTCCAACCATTCTAAACAATTTTTCAAAGTCATAAATGAACCAGTGAACCTAAACTGCAGGTCAGAGAATGCAGCTAGATGAAGCAGCCCACTGAATTCTTCTTACATCTTTTAACAGTATTCATTCACAGAGAGGGGCTGGGAGGGGGTTGAGTTTTTATAGAGGATGGAAATTCAGTCACTTTAGTGATTTGAAGGAGATTTTCTCCAGTCCACAGATTGAACTCTAAAGGAGATTTTCACTATCTTTATCTAGGGACTAACACCTAACCTACAGATATAGTCTTTAAGGGGATTAAAGAGTCTTTAGGCCATTCAAGCAAGTGGAATCCTGTTATCAAATTCTCCATTAATATTTCAAAAACTTTCTCAATGTTATAATTGAGGGTAAGAATCATCAGCTTTAATAGTGCTAAACGAATTCAAAAGTTTCTTTTCTTTATTTTTGATGTTTACACTGAGAACAATAGAGCTTCACTTGTCAGCCTGCTGGGCTGCCCACGGAACTGTTTTCAATACCCTGGGAGGCCTTCAGCAGCATACCCACATGGATACCATATAATTTTTGATAACTGGCTCATTAAAAAGACTTCTGTAAAAGAGCATAGTTTGGGCTATTCCAGACACATTGCAGCAGCATGATAAAAGTGTATGTAAATAACAATTCAGAGTGGGAGAACTGACTTGTCTCTAAAGAGAAATAGGCTCTGATATTGTTAATGAACAGTGTTATGAGGTAGGGTGATCAGATACATGACCACAGCAATTAATCTCAGAAAGCATTTTATGCTGTGGAATAAAACATTGTACTTTGGAGGAATTCAGCAGATGTTATAATTACTCCATGCTACCATGTGGAACAAAACCTAGCAACTGTGCCTGCTATGAAAATGAACTTAACTAATGAAATCACTCACTGTGCCTCTACCAGCATTAAAACACTAATGTGTGTCATTCATAGTTCAAAAGAGAACATCGCACAAGTTTCTGTCCAAAATTGTATTCCTGGTTCAAAGGCAATCAGCTAGGATGCCAGAAGAGCTACACATTGACAAACGTTAAAATAAAAACAATTAATCTGTTATCACTCCTCTGCAAATCTTGCTTCAGGAGTGCAAAACTATGCAGTCAATAGAGTGACTAAAAGCTTGGATGGCCTTATTGATTTTATCGGATATTCGTGTCAGGCTGTTGGAGAGAACCCCCCCGATTTTTGTTTCCTCACTTCCCTGTTCATGTATATACAGTAGAAGCTGGCATCTGGAAGAATCATTCATTATGCAGCTTGGAAATCCTGTAGAAAAATGGAAAAAATCTAATTATGCTTTCAAAACTGATGAAAACTGTTACATTCTCCTGTCTCTGTTCTGGGATCTGTGTCAAACATTATTCCAGTGATAGACTGAAGGATACATGCCCATGTCAAGTTAAATGCCTCTTGATTTGAGAAACAATGCTACATTTCAAACTCCATTTTCCATGTTACTTTCAGTGAGGCACTGAACATCTTGTGGAGGAACTACTGCAAAGCAATGAAAGAGCCATCAAGAGCCATTAACACTGGATGGATCCAGTGAGAGGAGTAACTGGCTTTCTGCCAGGATAGTCTGATGTGAGAGCCTTCTGTGGAGAACAATTCAAAAAGAAAGGACAGAGGAAAGAAGGGGAAGAGGTTTTCAGAAGTTCTGGATTCAGAAAGCTGAAGCAGAAAAGGTGTCATGTCTTTAAATGATGTACATGCTCTATCTTGACGGAGTTACTTATCAACAGGAAAAGAAGGTAAAGTTGTGATGACACATTTAGCATATGGAACTTAAACTGGCTTAAGCAATTCCAGACCCCACCATATGTTCCTGACACCCTCTCTGTGCAGGTGTGACTGCTTGGTAAATTGCATGAGGGAACAGAGCTAGATAAGAAGAGCCTAGCCAGAAAAAGTAAGAATTTGTTCACTGAGAGGCTACACAAAACATTTGTGCTGGAACAATGCAGGGTAGCAGTGGTGAGTGTGAACACTCTTGCATAATGAGGACTAGGAGATAATGAAGCTAGTACTGACACCAGAAGAAATATACACCAAACTATGTCATAAAAGCAGGTAAGTAGGTTTCCATACACCTTAAAGACATTGACCAAACTGGCTGTGCGGGACAAAGCCTTCAGTAAAATCACATTATTTTCCAGGAGGGCTCTTTATCACCTGTAGGGAAATTTATGAAGGAAAATGGTCATACAGTATTGCTAGACAAGTTGGACAATCCTGACTGGCTTGCTGCACTGCAGTTGTCCTTGAAGTCATCTTTGAAGCCATATAAGGCAAAACCCTTAGTAAACAACAGTGTTAGCAATATGTAGAACAGGATGCTGCAGCCACAAGGGGGGAGTGCCCTCAAAGTTGCCTTGTGGGACGCTTACGCTGTACCAATGAGGAGTCAGCTGTGGCTTGTGAACTGAACTCAGGGACCAATCATGAGTTGTTATTGAGTGCGTGATTGTTGCATGTACTACATTTATGTTATATATACTGGCCAGTTGCCTAATAAAGTTGGAACAAGTTTTTAAATCATATTGGTGTGTACGCTTGTTACCCAGTCTCTACCCCTACCATGACAAATGGCGCCCGAACAGGGATGCCTCCCCTTTTAACTACACATTGATCAGGGAGTCAGCAGTGCTAGAAGGTGGACAGGATAGAAGCAGTGCAGAGTAACCCAGCAGCAGGATGTAAAGATGTACTTGTGGAGTAGGAGACAACACTGGCCAGGTTGTCCTCTGCGAAGGTAAGCCGTGATGACGTTAGAAACGGACACAGCGATTTGACCCCTTGCTAGTATTCTTTCTAAGAGAGGGAGAAATGTGAGTCTCACTGATTTAACAGACTTGGTTCATTGGACTCAGAAGCGAGAATATTGCCTTAGCCCTGACTTGTAGTTCAAACTCCAAGAATCGAGAGAAGTGGGAGATGCATTGTGGTGGAGTACCATAGAAGGCAGAAAGGCTGGCAAAAAGGCAAAAGAACTGGGACCCGTATGGTGGGAGGTGGTTAATGCATTAAATGAAATGAAAGCGGAATGCAAGGTTGCCACAGCCGCCGTGAAGGCACTGCAACCAGAAATGCAGACTAATGATTTGTCTAAAGCAGAACAGGGGCATGCTGCGAGGGTCTGTGGGCTTACTTCAGCAGTGTTTCCTGTTTGTGGGATGTTGGGTCCGGTAGCATCATCCCTGGCTGAGACCGCTGCATGCGTAGAGGGAGGATGTGAACGCTGTGAAGTCAAAGAACCGACTGAAACAAAGCCGGAAGTACAGACAGTAGGAGCGGCTAAGGAGGGACTTGTTACACATGGAAAGGAGGCGGGGACTGGAGCATCAAGTGGCCGCCCCAAGTTGTTTCCTCCCCTTCCTGCTTTGGGTCCGCCTACTTCCTTCTCTACGTCATCTAATCCCATGAAAGAACATAATATGCCCACGAAGGCGCCACTGAACAGCAATCTAGAGACTGACAAAACCATACATCAGTTCATAAAAAGACTTGAAGAGTTGCTTGGACCGTCACATGTGGATACAAACCCTCCTGTTTCTACCATACGGTGGGGCCCTAGGAACACACATGAAGATCCTTTGCCACATCCCCCAGTGCCTCCTCAGCCCCCACCAGCTGCCGCAGAATGACGCCCCCTTCCGTGCAGTACACCAAACTCCTCTCAAGCCTCTGGAACTGATCCTTTACAATGCCGATGGTCCGGAGTGATGAAAGAAGCGCTACTAGAAGGGGACTGGCACATGGCCTGGCATACACTAGCCAAAGTGTTAAAGTCTTTACGTGAACATGGAATATCAAACATAGCACAGGAATACCCAATTCCCCCACGGGACAAGCCGTGGTAGAAAAGACTAACAGGATTGTAAAGGAATACCTAGAGAAACAAAAGAATAATGACGAGCTTGACCCAACGCAAAGACTAAACAAAGTGTTGTTTACCTTGAATTATCTTTGTATTACAGAAGGAAGAGAAGAGCCTCCTGTCTTTATTCACCATTCGAGAGTGAAAGCTGGCCAACCTCACTCTTTACCCAGTTTCTTTGTGCATTATAAGCACCTGCGCACCGGGAGATGGGAGGAACCAGCTCCAGTTCTATTTAATGGTTAAGGGTGTATGTGTGTCTCAACAGGTGAAGGACCACTGTGGGTACCAAGTCGTTTTACCCATGCTGCATGTCCACCAGAGAGGAGCGCACCCTCTGGAGACAACAAAGACACCTCGGAGACCTCACCTATCACACTCAACTAGGACTTCAGCCTTGGCAGATGTCCTCAGAAGTTTTCAGCTGGAAGAGTTTAAAATGATGAGAAGGTTGTGTCTGTCAAGAGGAGATGTCGGTGCTGCCTTCCTGGGACTGGAGGACTGAAAAGAAAAAGGAATCCAAATCATTTGATACAGGCTGCTTTTGACTACTGACACAGTCTGCTGTACCCTGGTGGTGGTGGTAGAACAGAACAGTTTCTCCTTCTTGGTTCTGTGATATTACCACAGTGGGATCACCATGAATGTGACAAGTTTATTCTCCTTTACCAGCCCAGCAGTGAAGAAGCTGTCGGGATGGAGACAGGGTAACGAAGAAGAAAAACGGGCAGAGAAAGCTGTTGATGCACTAGTGAAAAAAACTGAAGAAGAAAAAGGGTGTTATGGAGGAGCTGGAGAAAGCCTTAAGCTGTCCCGGTCAGCCCAGTAACTCTATCACAATTCCTCATCCCTCAGACGGCAGGCTTCAGATGTCACACCGGAAAGGGCTCCCACATGTCATTTACTGTAGAGTGTGGCGCTGGCCAGACCTGCAGAGCCATCACGAACCGAAACCACTGGAGTGCTGCGAGTTTCCCTTTGGTTTAAAACAGAAAGAGGTTTGCATCAATCCCTACCACTACGGGCGGGTAGAGTCCTGTCCTTCCTCCGGTGCTGGTCCCAAGACATAGTGAGTACAACTCCCAGCACAGCCTCTTGGCCCAGTTCCGCAACCTGGGACAAAACGAGCCCCACGTGCCATACAACGCTACTCCATCATGGAGTACAGGAGTAAAGGCCTGGGATGGAGGCCTGGGTATTATCAGACTTGCAGGATTAATCCTAAAGATGCAGGCCTGATAGCTGCACCTAACTGCCCACCCTTCTCATGACACTAAAAAATCAAAAGTTCATAAAGAAGGTATTGAGAATGAATTTAGAAAGTTGTGGATTGCTCTAGAAGGAACGGGAAAGTCCCACCAATCTGGGATCTAAAGGCAGTTGTGGTTATTCCAGAAGTGGTTTGAAGTGAAGTCCCATCTGAGAATGGGAGATTTCTTCTTCAGAGGTCATCTTTCAGAGACCTACTAACTGGTGGAAGGAAGAATTTTTTAATTCGACCAGGTTGTCATGTCAGGGCCATGGAATTGTCAGCTTTCAAAAAGATAAAATAAGTAACAAGTGGATTGAATGTTATAGGGGCGTTCCCCACAGGAAGCTCATTACTGCCTTACAATTAAGAGCTAATGTCTACTCCATGGGGGAATTTCTAGCGTGGGTTGAGAGGAAACTCAGTATCTGTCAGCACTGTCAAGCTGAGAGTGAGACTTGCACACATATTATTGGGTATTGCCCAGCAGTTTGGGAAGTCAGGATCAAAATACATAATAACTGCATGATGTACTGGCTGAGGAAGCTCAAAAGGATTGTCTAGTGTTTCATGAGCCACTCCTATGAGTCCACCACCAAAACTAGCTCTACAAGCCTGACATAATATTTATTAAGGGTGGTCAGGCACTGGTCGTGGATATAACCATTAGATATGAAGGCAAATTATCATCACTTGCTAGCGCAGCCACTGAGATGGTGAGGAAATATCAATACCTTAGGGAGCAACTCCAGGAGGTGACATGCCAATGATATAGAGTTCGTCAGATGCCCCAATGGAGCATGTGGGAAGTGGTATGGTGGCAATTTCAGGCTTTTATCTGACCTTAGGCCCTCAAAAACCCAACAGGAAAAGGCGGCTCAATTCTTCCCCAGAAGGGCTTTATTCACAGTTGTAGGTATTGTACATATCTTTGTGAGTCATAAGCAAACTAGTGCATAAAATTAAAATAACTGTAAATAAATTACATTTGTGCGTTGTCACAATCTAGGGAAACAGAATCTTGTCAGAAGTAAGGGAGACAGGAGGGATAGTAGTCAGGGCCTAAAAGACACTTGGTAATCATGACATGTTACCTTACCCACTGATAAAATCAACTGGCCTTATCTAGATGGACAGGCCACCTTACTTAACCTGGAAAAGGAACATGTAAATTATGTGTTCAGTAAATAGTGGGAAAGGTGCTATGAAATTTTTGCACCAGAACACCTTACTAGACACCAGAATATCCTCCTCCTCTCTTATGTCCAGTGAATCTGGAAAGCCAATTAGACATTACCTCCTTTCCCCAGTTGGGATATTTATAATGTCTCTCTCTTTATTCTCCAACAAAAGGCATGCTCACACTGTAGTCTTCTGCTATTTAATTAAAGACAATAAGCAGGGAGACACAAATCTACAGAAAAAGTAATTATTAATTTTGCTGCCCTCAAGAGTTCTTTGTTTGCTTTCTGCCATATCCATTAAGACAGGAACTAGTAATGTCTCACAGATGAAATATATCGATTTAATGCTGGAGACGGGAAAAGAAAATATACTGGAGCACTGAGGTGCTGGCACTGGGATGGAGTGATTGCAGAACACATTTTAGTGTATGTAACAGGCCCAAAATGTGCCTGAGTCAATTGTTCATTAGACCATTAGTGTTTGTAGCAGTCTGCCTGGGAGGAAGAATATGCAGATCCCTCTCCCTTCTTCACAGGTAATTTCCTCAGTGTGGTGGTATAGCTGTTGTTATTGTAGCTTCAACTCCAGCTCAGACGCTAATAAATTCCAAGGTAGAATTTTCCATGTCCTGCTGCCAAAGAAGGGTATCAGACAGAGCTGGGAAATCCGGATCTAGGAAAACTTAAATTCACCTTCCAGATCCAGTGGAGTAGCAGATAGGATTCAGCAGCTGATTTAAAATACAACTCACTGCAGTCAGTCCTGACTTTCTGAACAAGAACATGACATATTCACAGCAAAGAAAAGTTAGAGTTAATTGGGAAACAAATTTAGCTATGGTCATACTGTTAGTCTCTTACAACTAACAACAGCTCTCTGAAGGAAGCCCAGGCTGCTATTGCAGGGCTGTGGGTGGACCCATTCATAATGGTGGAAGGTGCTGTCCCCAGCTGCCTGCCTCCAGCCTCAAGCCTGAGGTTAGCCCTGTGAAATCTCACACAGGTGCTTCTTAACCCTTTTCAGACAAAATGAGCTTATGCAGGTCATTTTTGATAACCCGATGCCTTTGGTTGCAATGGTGTGTGGGAAGAAATGCTTAGATAGGAGACAGAAACCCTCTGCAAGGTGTAGTGATGGGCAGCTGAGGACAGCCTAATGATCAATGGCTTCTACTGGTACAGCTATTTGCAGAGCTCACATATGCCTAGTAAACAAAACCTGTATAATACTTTAAAAAGTTTGTCACTTCAACTGCTATCACTGTGAAATTTTTTCACATTGTACCTGATCATTTTTCAACACCAAATTCTAATTCACAGCCAAACACCAGATGCTGTGATATGATCCTTCCCAGATGTAAGATTTCTGGAGGTTCCATGTCTACAAAATGAAAGCTATCCAGGAATATCCTATTTCATTTAATACAAGTCTTGGAAATCTTTCGTCTAGTCATTCCAGTACTATAACCATAACCAGACAGTGCAGATGTGTAGTTTCACCAGAAAATGAACAGCTATTTATAACCCAGGGAACGCAGCAGGCCAGAAGCACTAGCATAAACAAACGCACAAACAGTAAGTTATCAACTGGGAGCTTCAGAAGAACACTCTGAGATTATTCTGTCCTTTAATGCCACAGTTCTGTGACTTCATTTTCCTAGGTAAGACAAGTTTATTTGAAAGGCACTGCAGCAAGCTTAATACAGCCAGATCTATCCTGGCTGCCACAGAAAGGGAAAGAAAAGACAGATGTGACACAGGATTCTCTCCAATCATAGCTTCCTCTATTTTTTACCTGCTACCAGTGAGTGCTTGCCAAAACCCCTTCTGTGTATGTATTATGCAAGATTAGCTATTTTCTCCCAGTACTCTTATGACCACTCATCTGCTTTTGAAAGCAGAAAATCTCTCTACAACCTTTTCTCCTACTTTGTTCTAGGACACAGAATAACAGTATGTAAGTTTTAGTGGGGATTTTCCACCATCTGCAATAGATAATAGCCTTTCAAGTGCAGTGCAAGAACCAAAGTCAGAAAAATAAATTTCCGTGCCATCAAGGGAATGTGGGAAAAGGAAGGGAGAGCAATTCAGACCTGTGAGTCTGACACCTACCTAGAATAGAACAAATGATGTAAATATTGCTTCTTTTTACCATTTAAGGTAGAAACAATCACAAAACTCTGATTCCTGTACACAGTATGGACTTTGAATGACTCCTATAGTTTGATAAGAATTTTGAAAGTTTAACCAGGTCTTCACTTTGCTTTCTCTCACCTGTGTTGACAAGTGTGTTTCTTAGATTACTGGAAGACAATAATGATGTCCAAGTTTGGGGAATAAACACCTTACTGGACCCAACCACTGGTGTTCTGTTACTCAAGGATGTTTCAGATTAACAAAAATAAGGAGTCAGGGAAACTGGCTGTAGGGGCAGTAACACATACTTTATCATTTTCAATTCAGTTACTGAGTTTTCACTATCTTGCATGACTGTGTTAGCAACTCTGGTGTGCTCAGACACAACTCACGCCTTCTACTGTGGATCTCTCTGCCAGATGGACTGGAGACAGCATCTTGTTTTTACAAATACCAAACAAGCCAGAGGGGTATGCCTCAGGAGGCTTCTTTCAGGGCAAGGTAGCAGCACTCTTCAGCCTTTGGCCCATGAGTTATGCGTTTCTGAGAAAAACTGGCTGCCACTTGAACACCCCAGGAAATACAGGCCTGCACGCATTCATGTTTTCTAAAAAACTCCTGTCAGTCTTGGACAAGATGGAGCTGGGGGGCTCCTGCCTGGGGAGGTACCTTCCTGCTCCCCCAACAGAGACACTGCCCAACGCTATGGGCAACCATTCACCCGCACAACCCCTGCCAGGAGCAACCACCCACACGGCTGCCGAGGAAGGAGCGAGTTGGCTTCCCCCACCAGACACCTGGGAGGCGCCCCACGCAGCCAGGCCAGGACCTGCGCCACGCAGCCCCGCCCTGACGCGGCCGGCCCAGCGCCCCGCCGCCATCGCGCAGGC
>NW_020799095.1:98108010-98205368 GCF_003259725.1 Athene cunicularia | reverse complement strand
TGACAACGCACAAATGTAATTTATTTACAGTTATTTTAATTTTATGCACTAGTTTGCTTATGACTCACAAAGATATGTACAATACCTACAACTGTGAATAAAGCCCTTCTGGGGAAGAATTGAGCCGCCTTTTCCTGTTGGGTTTTTGAGGGCCTAAGGTCAGATAAAAGCCTGAAATTGCCACCATACCACTTCCCACATGCTCCATTGGGGCATCTGACGAACTCTATATCATTGGCATGTCACCTCCTGGAGTTGCTCCCTAAGGTATTGATATTTCCTCACCATCTCAGTGGCTGCGCTAGCAAGTGATGATAATTTGCCTTCATATCTAATGGTTATATCCACGACCAGTGCCTGACCACCCTTAATAAATATTATGTCAGGCTTGTAGAGCTAGTTTTGGTGGTGGACTCATAGGAGTGGCTCATGAAACACTAGACAATCCTTTTGAGCTTCCTCAGCCAGTACATCATGCAGTTATTATGTATTTTGATCCTGACTTCCCAAACTGCTGGGCAATACCCAATAATATGTGTGCAAGTCTCACTCTCAGCTTGACAGTGCTGACAGATACTGAGTTTCCTCTCAACCCACGCTAGAAATTCCCCCATGGAGTAGACATTAGCTCTTAATTGTAAGGCAGTAATGAGCTTCCTGTGGGGAACGCCCCTATAACATTCAATCCACTTGTTACTTATTTTATCTTTTTGAAAGCTGACAATTCCATGGCCCTGACATGACAACCTGGTCGAATTAAAAAATTCTTCCTTCCACCAGTTAGTAGGTCTCTGAAAGATGACCTCTGAAGAAGAAATCTCCCATTCTCAGATGGGACTTCACTTCAAACCACTTCTGGAATAACCACAACTGCCTTTAGATCCCAGATTGGTGGGACTTTCCCGTTCCTTCTAGAGCAATCCACAACTTTCTAAATTCATTCTCAATACCTTCTTTATGAACTTTTGATTTTTTAGTGTCATGAGAAGGGTGGGCAGTTAGGTGCAGCTATCAGGCCTGCATCTTTAGGATTAATCCTGCAAGTCTGATAATACCCAGGCCTCCATCCCAGGCCTTTACTCCTGTACTCCATGATGGAGTAGCGTTGTATGGCACGTGGGGCTCGTTTTGTCCCAGGTTGCGGAACTGGGCCAAGAGGCTGTGCTGGGAGTTGTAGTTATCGCGGTCGCCCGCGCCGGGAGTGGAGTCCTCGGGGGAACTACAGCTCCCGTGGTGCCTTGCGCGGAGCGGTGGGGAGATGGTGGCCTCCGCGGGGGACTGAGGGGGGACCGCTTGTGCCAGGCGACGTGACCTCGGGGAAAGGGGAGAGAGGTGCGGAGCTGGGGGCGGCTGGCGCGGGGGGAATAGGAGGACACGGCTGCTCGGCCACTCTTCTGCTTCGGGGGTCAGTTGCCACAGGAGGTGCTTAAGGGCACTCTCCTTCCCCTTAACGGGGGGAATTAAAGCGGCCCTACAGCTGAAAAGTCGTGTCGGTGAGGCTGTCTGGCTTGGAGGACTGGAGCCTGAGCAGATACTTTACGGACCATGTAGCCTTTATTACTCTCACCCTAACTGGAAAGTGTGGGGAGTCACTTCTGCTCTTCTGCTAAAGATAGTGGGAGAAAAAGTTATGGGGGTTGTGGTGAATAAAAGAGCTTAACCTTGCTGAGATGGGTGGGGGTGTGTGTGTGTGTGTGTGTGTTTCCTGCCTATGAGAAATGTGTGATTGTTCCTTTTAGATGGTCTCAAAGACCTGTGCTGACCTTTACCTTAGAGGGCTTAACATCTCCATATGATAGTCTTTTAACGTGTGTTTTAACACTGAATGTAGCCATTCGGCTTATAAATCTCATTTTTGCAGGCTACAGCATAGTAACAGAGCTGACTAATCCAAAGATGCTATAATTCTAATAAGAACAGTAATGGGCCATCTGAAAATCATGGATCAAAAGTATAAACTGTGGTAGAGGAGAGATGACCTTAGAATAAAGAAAATTGTACCAGAGTATTTTATCCAAATTACTTGACCAAAAGGGCCTTTCAGCGAAATTAATTTTAAGCTTATGCTGGAAAGCATTTGAAATAAAAGGCACCTAAATCTCAAATTGTGTGTAGATTGAAGCATTGTATATTTCTGCTTGATACATTTGAGACTTTGGCTGTGATAAAAATAACACAATATAAAGGCTTGCTTTAAAGTTATGTACTGTGATTTTTGTCCAAATAAGACAACAAAACCAACATAGTATCTATATACAACTGTTTTTCCAAATTAAGCATGTGTTGCGTCTCAAGTGACTGCCTACAACTAATATGGAAGTGCACTCTAAAGTTATGGTGATTTTTATATTTGTTTTAGAAGTGAGGAAGTCATAATATTGAAATCAACATTGCCTGATGACTCACCTCATTTTGCAATGTATATTTTTCCCTATATATATATATATATGTTTGTGCTCATGGTCCCATTCAGTGTCATAATCTGTTGTACATGTATAAATGCCATATGAGGCTTTGACTTTGTGTTGGTATGTGAATTTTTTCATTTGTGTATGCAATGGAGAGTGATAATTCTCAGCAGAAAAAAAAATGCAGTAGAGGGACACTGGAAACTTAATACTGTGTAACAGAAATTGTCAGCTGTTGTGGTATTAGAAATCTTGAGATATCATGCTTGTGTAGTTAGAAGTATTTTTCTTCTGTTGACTTCTCACTGTTGAGGAGCTGGACTTGTGAAGACTGTCTGGGGACAGTAGAAACATGTTAGGGTGAGGCATGTAACTATGGGAGATCGTTGTAGTGCTTTGTGCAATTCCTAACAATGCTGGCATTTATTTTTACAGTAGTGATGCTACCATAGTATTGACATATAGGTAATTGCTCCTTTTCAGATGTAGTCCAAAGTTTAAATGTTCCTGTTTGAAGGTAAAACATAAAATCTTTAGTAATTGTTAATAGGCATTTCTTCTTGCATTTTAGTCTAAAAACTGGATTCTTAAAGTGGAAACCCGATTATGACAGTGCAGCTACCGAATATGGGAAGGCAGGTATGTATGGCTTTAAATATGGCCATATACTGTATGGTTTCAAACTATTCTTTAGTCTGAATCCCTGATAGCATTTTACATATTTTCAGTACTTTGCTGTGTAAGTAAAACTGTTGTGAGGACAAGTAAGCTGAAACAACAACAAAACATACTCTTCATAGCACTGTAAAATAAAATTCAGATTGTACTTGGAGATCTAGAACAGTTGTCAAAACAGGTTTGTGTGGTGGGGTTTTTTTTTCCCAAGCTTACAACTTCTACTTTTTGTATTACTATGTATGATAAAAATAAAGCTTTCCTTCTTTCACTTGTCTACCCCCAAATCCTATGACTTTACCTACAAAGCAACAAATTTTGAAATTTTGATTTTTCACCATTTTGTGAAGTATGTCCTGACAAAGACTGTCTCACTAAGAGAGATCCTGCCAGGTGTTTTTTAGGCATAGTAAGATCTCTTTCCTCCTTTTTTCCCACTGCAAGAGTCACACAATTCAAAATTCTTACTAGTTGATTCCTTTTTGCTCTTAGTAATTTATCATGGGTTTTTTGGCTTCTTACTCTAGGCATTCCTACTCATTTATTGAAGCCTGAATAAAAAGCCACAAATGTGGGAGAGCAACTGGATCATTTGTGTTAATATTAAAATTTATTTTAAATTCTACTTTAATATCATATCAGTATAATGGCAGTAGAATTACGTATTTGTGCCCTGAAGTGGTTGTGTTGAGGTAGTTATTACAGGTATGCTTTGTTGATGGTACACTTCTATTCCTGCCATACTGATTTTGTATAACCTTTGATGATTAAAACTATATACACATGCATTCCTACAGTCCTGTAATTAAAATACAGAATGAGTTATTTGCAAAATCCAACTAAACACATTATGCACAGTGTGTGGTACGGTGATGGTATGGAAGTATTGTTGACAGTAAATGTTTTTAATGATAACTAAGTGACTAATGAAGCAAGGAGGACTGTCATGCGATTTTTTGGAAGAACTTGGTAAACTGTTCATTTAAAGAATCTGTTTGCTTCTTTAGGTGTCTAAATTCTTGAGCAGAAGTGGTGAAAAAAGGAAAATGGCAAGCTGTAAATAAGAATTTTATTTGATTTCTTGCAGCTGTTGCTTTTAAGAATGCCAAGCAGTTTGACCAGGCAAGGGAAGCCTGTTTACGGGAAGCTGAGGCACATGAAAACAATAAAGCGTATCTTTTTCATTGATTATTGTTCTTTATTTCCCAAGAAGCTGACTACTTGCTGCTTAGATCTGGTAAAGGGGGTTGGTAGATGGTGTCTTTAATATATTTTGTCAATCTAACAAAATTGTCTTTTAAAAGACTTTCTATATGCTCGGAGTGGAAAAACTAAAGAACTCTCTTGATTAGAAAATCTGTGTTGTTTCCAATAACATCTGGACTCATACGATGCTGACCAGTGCCTGAGATGTCTAGGTACTACTTCAGTTATTATTATTTTTATTTTAAATACCTACAAATGGATAGTATAAACTAAACGTAACTCTGACATTATTACAGAACTTCTGGTAGTATTTAGTAACCAGGAACATATTTTAAATAAATGTGCTCTTTACAACTTTACATACAGTTATACTTTGGTATGCTGCATTTATTCTGTCCTTAGAAGCATTTATTTGTGACACCTTGCCTACAAATGTTGCAGGTTCAATTTCCCTTTATGGGTTTCATTGCTTTGAAACTAGTACTTGTATAAGATGTTGTACACCTGTATTATATTTTTGTGGCTTTTGTCCTTGACTTTGACAATGTTACTTCCAGTCTCTTCCATGCTGCCAAGTAAGTACAGAAGCACTGAGTAATCTGAAACAAATTTTCTAACATACGGTACAGGCATGAACTATCGTTTTGATCTTGCTGTAGTAAATGGTATGGTTCAAGTGATTTCGCTGTTTAAAAATCAGTTTAATGGAAGTGCGGCCTAGGAAAGTCTTAAAACGTGCAATGGCCATCTGAAGAAATGACGATTTTGACATTCTTTGATACCTTTTGATATCAAATATATTTTCTTAGATGATGTTTTTGTAATTTTTGAAATTCTACGCTGTTGAGTTTATAAAGTAATTTTTATTAAATAGTACTTCAAAGCAAGCAGATAATGACAAATAGTCCAAATACTGCCTGTGGGTCAGATCATGAGAAAAGATTTTTAGTGGGGAGTGTGGTTGAAGTACTTCATTTGTGGAAGATAATGGTACACGTGCACTGTCTCATTAATTAAAACACTTGAAATATTTTCAAAACATGAAATATTAACAGTGAAGCAATAGCTGATGCATGTTAACTTTTGCTGCATAAATGCAGCCTGATGAAATATACCATATCTAACTAAATTGTAATTTTTTTCTCTGCAGAGCTTATGAACAAGCTGGCATGATGCTAAAGGTATTTTCATTTACTAGTTTTTATTTAAAAGTTCTATTTTTTAGTGAAGAATATTGTACACTGGCCATTTTAGAAATATATCTCAGAGAACTGCATATTAGAGTGGTATTCTTCTGTTGACTCATAGTCCCCACCAATACACTCACTAGGTTAGGAAGTGACATTGGTAGTTGTGGGGAAAAAAAAAATTGGTTTTCCTTTTGTAGAAGGAAAGGTGAGGGCTTCATGTTGGATGGTAGTGTAAGAGTGGTGCTGCTTCTGCTCTGAACTACCACAAATTCATACCTTACGTGAAAGTTTGGTACTTACAAGTGAGTTTTATGCAGTTGGTGGTCAGCTTTCACTAACGAGTTTGCAAATAAGATTAGAATCTTAATAAATAAGGTATTACAGTTTGGTTTCATTTACATTTGTTTCATTGTACATAAGCACAACTCCTGACAGCAGTGTCCCTCTGACTATTGCTTTGCAGGAGATGCAGAGACTACCTGAAGCAGTTCAGCTGATCGAGAAAGCCAGTATGATGTACCTGGAGAACGGGACACCAGATACAGCAGCTATTGCACTGGAACGGGCTGGAAAGTAAGTCTCTGGTATTGGTGGCTGGAATGCATGCAGGGCATGAGTATGTCTTTGGTTTTCTTTCTTGTCTTTTTGGTGCTTGTTGGTGAAAAATACTTTAATTTCATTTGAAGAGAAATTATTTCTTTTTATTACAGGTTAATAGAAAATGTGAGCCCAGAGAAGGCTGTGCAGCTGTATCAGCAAGCAGCATCAGTGTTTGAAGTAAGTGGGGGGATTTGTGGGTTGTTCAGTTTTGTGGGTGTTTTTTTTTTTTTTTTTTTTTTCTGCACCAGCAGAGAACTTTTTAGTCCCAGAAAGCATATGAAGGTAAATGAATTGGTGTTTAGGGTCAGCTGTAAAGTTAAGAAAAAGCCTAAGTTCTAAATTATTTTTCCTTACTCAGCCACCGATGTGAAAGGAATAAAGCTGAAGGCTTCTTATGCTGTAGAGAGGGAGATTATAAAAGTCAGGAGTCAGTTTGCTTTGCCTTTTTGTCAGTTTGGGACTTGACTGAATCTGAATTTCATATGTTGTCAAGTTTTCTGCCTCTTGTTGGGCAGCGCAGAGGGTAGGGAAAATGGCTGCCGTTAAGTCCTGGAGCCTAAAATAGTTTGAAATACTTGAGGGCACAAAAGAACAGTTTGGTTGATGCTTTACCCATCTCGTGAGCAGATTTACCTTTTTGCTACTGTCTTTGGCATACTTCTCTATCATCAGTTGTCATGTGTTTTCAGATTAGTGAGTTTGTGTCCCTGTTACTCTGTTCTGTAGATCCATACAGGAGCTGGTTCTGGGACTTGGGTGCACCGACACTCTTCATGTTATTTTAAGTATGTGAACTGCTGATACAATAATTCACAGTTGTTTTAAGTTATAGATGACATACTTAAGATTAAGTTCTAGTGATGGATGTTAATTCTATGCAAATGAAATGCAAATGCACAGTTTCTTTTTGTTCTTCTCTAGAATGAAGAACGTTTACGGCAAGCGTTAGAAATGCTAGGGAAGGCATCAAGACTTCTAGTCAGAGGACGCAGGTATAGCTTTATGCCTTTGCTTTTTAAAACGTAATTGAATCTTTAATAGTGATTTTAATTGTTTTTTTCCTTGCTGTTGTTTGGTTTATATACTGTTAAGTTAATTCTTCTTTGAGATGCACTTCAAACTAAAATTCAGTTTCTTTGGGATATGCTATCTATGTTCATCCAAGAACCACCTGCTTTGTGTTCTGGGATGGGAGAATGTGGGTGGTAAGGCTTTGTTTCCTTTACATTTGTTGAACAGCTAGAAAGCACATACACCATTTTTCATTAATTCTTAAACTACTTCAGGAACTTCTTTTTTTTCCTTCCAGAATTAATATGTGGAAAGTACTTGAAAGTCTTTTATAGCTGTGGAATATGAAATGGAGGAATTAGGTGACTAATCTGAGGGAAGAAATCTCTTTGCAGCAGTCTGATTCTGGGTTTCTTAAAAAAGAGTGTATCGTGGTGTCTCAGTGGGAATTTTAGTTGCTAACTGCTAGCACTAAACTTGACCTGCTGTTAAGCTTAGACTTGCTTCACTGAAACAGGTAGTTCCTTTAAGAAATTGTCTAGGTTTCTAATTCTACTTTCATGACACTATTGCACTGCAGAGTGGTTATCAGAAAAGGAAATTTAAAAAGTAACTGAGTGTCTTTCTGTGAAAGTGAGTCAAAATAGCTTCAAAACATCTGAAAGACTTGGTTGTTTTGCTGCTTTATAGCTCATGTGCTATTGCTAATTTCTAGAATTTTAATGTGATAATTAAAAGAGTATTCAAACTCAAAGTGAGTTACTATGACTTAGTATGTATAGCTCATGGATATCAGACTTACTGATAGCTTATAGTAACCTCATGGCATACAGAAATCTGTGAGGGTACGTAACAAGGCATTCATCTTGTACAGTGTTTATGAAAAATGAGGTTTCTCTGATGTTCTTAGCCTGCATGTATACAAAAGGAATTGCTGACTATATATTTCTTTATCTACTCTGTTAGTAAAACCTGTTCCTGATTTTTAGTTGTGTTGCTTTTTGTTCTAGTAGACTTGCCAGTGTATTAGTTAAGCACTTTGTAACTAGCCTCAGGTTCATTATGCTTTATTCCTGTCACTGATAATCCTAATTGTTTGTTTGGATTTTTAGATTAGATGAGGCTGCACTGTCTCTTCAAAAGGAAAAAAGTATTTATAAGGAAATTGAAAATTACCCAACATGCTATAAGGTAAATTCTAAGAGATAATTTCTGATCGTGCGTTTCAAGTTTTCATGGGTAACTAATGACAACTGACATCTGACTGACAGTATGTACCTCTAGATTCAGGGATACATTTCTTGCTAAATGATGAGAATTTGTGCTAGTGCATATTTCCCCAACCTCTAATTACTTTTTTTCACTACTGTAATGCTGAAGATAAGATGCTGTTGTCTACAGGAGCTGTCAAAAGCAACATCAAAATCAAATATGTTATCAAAAGTTACAAACTACAAATGCTGTTACTTGGTGCAACAATTCATTACAATGTTATAGGAGATAATATATTTCATACCAGCTGAGGATGCAACTCTTTCACTTTGATTGTTCTGACTTTCTTGTGTCAGTATCTTAGAATCATTGCTGATCAGAGTGACCTTTTTCATGCTAAATATTAGCAGTCCATTATTTTTCTCATATTTTACTGTTAATTTATAAAGAATCATCATGTTGGGTTTTTTGTTTTTGTTTAGAAAACTATTGCTCAAGTCTTAGTTCATCTTCACAGAAATGATTATGTTGCTGCAGAAAGATGTGTGAGGGAAAGCTATAGGTAAGTCTACTTCATGTCCTATAATTTTAAACTATTTCACGAATGTAGATCTAATCTTATGACAGAGCAATGGAAACACTGACAAGAAATTTTAGGCCTGTACTGCTGTTGACTTACAGGACATTCCCTGGTATAAAGCTACTGGGAATTTTTTTCACTCTTAACAGATTTAGCTGTAATTACAATGATGATTTTTCTTAACGAACCTGAAATACAAAGTTAGTCATAAAGAAGTAGTTATGTGTGACAGGTGAAATGAGATGGAAATTAGAGATTCCTCCCATTTTTTTTACCTCGTTAAAAGCTGAACAGAATACTGTTATGGCTCGGATTCTTGCCTTACTGATATCCTTTGGGTTGTATCTTTTTTTTCAAAGGGAAGAGATGGATTCACTATTATACACAGATGTTTAGGATTAAAAGTCAGTATTTCTGGATGTTGCTAATTGAATGTTGATTTTTTCAGAATCTTTCTGCCATGTCATGTGTGGAGGCCTGTAAAAAATTGAAATTCTACTTGTCATTACCATTTTTTATTACAGTTTGAGGATGGAAGTATGGAATGTGGTCTTAAAATGCACAATAGCAGCATCCCAGGGTAATTAATTAAACTATCTGGTATGGTGATTAGATTGAGGGAAAGATTAATTTAAATATTTTTGTTAAAAGTTTGCAGCTTGTGAATTACTACGTTTCTGGTTAAGCTGATCTAGGAGATCTTGCCCTTATCATACATTGGAAGAAGAAAAGCAAGCTTTCTAGAGAGATAATTTAGGAAGCAGAAAGTAGTCCAGTTGAATACATTGAAATGAAGAAGGCATTCATTACACACAGGTGAAAATTCTGGTGTCAGAATCTGGATTAGTGTTTAACTGGCATTCCAGAGGCTTTCCCAGCAACTCTTCATTTCAGCTTTTGACTTCAGTAACAAAATACTGAAACAACATATTTTTACTTAAACTGTCTTTTTAGTGAAATGACTTGAACATATGTGTAAATTGAATTTGTGCTTTATTTTTAGAAGGATTTTTTCAAGATCAGTCTTTAAACATCTTGTTCATGTTTTCCAAGCCTTCAGTTTGTATTTTAGATGTAGAAACTCGTCACAGAATTTTTCTGTACGTAAAATGGAGGAAGAGTTTATTCACTAGTCAGGAAAAATTGAAAAATTATAATATTCTATTTTTGTCTTGACTATCTATGATTGTGGTCTTATTTTCAGCATGCAAACTAATATAGCTGAAAGTTTTAATTTTATGGAGACGATCTATATACCTGGAGAAATTAAAGTGGTCTTACGCAGTTTTGTGGAATAAACAGTCCATCAGATTATTAAAAGCTGCTTGCTCTTCTATTAATTAGCAGCATTTAAAGATAGACTAGTTGAGTGTCAAGCTGATTCCTGAAAAGCCCTAAATGAACTCTTAATTTCCTTCAGTATACCAGGATTTAATGGAAGTGAAGACTGTGCAGCACTAGAGCAACTTTTAGAAGGATATGATCAGCAAGATCAGGATCAAGTTTCTGAAGTCTGTAATTTGCCACTCTTCAAATACATGGACAATGATGTAAGTAGGCAGTTCCTAAGGATATTTCTTTAATCTTACCCCTTTGTTTGTTGAGGTTGAGAGATTTTTTTTTTCCTAGTAGAGAAAAATAAGCAGAGTCCACGTATTTATTGTGACTTGCTCTATCATCATGCCTGTGAACTTTGTGTTCTTTTACTTTGTTGCTTGCCAGTGTAAATTCCCACATCATTCCTTTCAGATGGTGGGAAGGCTTAGGTGAAAGAGCAGTTTGTTATGGATTTGCTGAGTGTGTTTGACAAGTTGACCAGTTCCCTTCTGCTTGATTCCTTAGGGGCCAGAACAGTTTGCTGCTTATGCTTTATCTCAGAAATACCATATAGCTGACATGTATGCATGAACATTACAGAATATGATGCCTGCAGGATGGCATTGATGAATTTTTTTTTTTAACATTTATTCCTTGGCAAGGTAATAATTAGCGAAAGTTTTTTTTTTTTAGTTTTATTTCAAGAAAATAGTTGTGTGTTGTGTGGTGTGTCCCTCCTTTATTTTTTTTAAATTGAAGTTGTAAATTCTAGGAAGTATAAGGATAGGAAAAGTGTAAAGTAAAGGAGACATCCTTCCATGCCAGACTTTCTAACAGTATTGATTGATTTTACTTTTTTACTATGTTGAATAGTAAAAATTAAGGTACTAGTCTTACTGAAAAACACTTGTGAGACTTTATATGAGCTATTGCTAGCTAACATATGCAGCGCTACATACTGAAAAATTGGAGGTTTTGTATGTAAAGGTTGAACCAGAGAAGCTGTAGGATGTGGCCAAATTATAATAAGCAATATCAATACAGATTTCATCCCATTCTGAAAGTGTTTGAGATATAAAAAATGAACCAATGTTAGGCTTATTCTAAGCTAGAAAAAAATATCTGAAAGCATCATCAGTCTGTTTTCTGTACTGAATGTTACCTGCTTGCTTGTTGTGAGCTTCAGTCAATTCTGTGCAGTGTAATTCAACAAGATTTTACTTCTGAGATAATACAGAAACTAAACTTGCCTTATTATTGTCAGTATGCCAAGCTTGGTCTTACCTTGGTGGTCCCAGGAGGTGGAATCAAGAAGAAATCTCCAAACTCTGCACAAGACAAAGCAAGAGGACCAGCTGCAGTGGGCTCTCATGCCGATGAGGAAGAGGATGAATATTCTGGTGGATTATGCTAGCTGCAGACATAGGTTATCTTAAATATTTGACTTATTTGTGATGTTGAGCGTATCCAAAGGTACCAGATTTACCAGAGCTTCATTGCAATTGTGATACGGGAATGCTAATATTAACTTGGCAGCTTCTGGGTACAATACAGGAGAAAAAGCATGATTGTACTTATCGAAACATCTGTGGACTTCATTTCTTACCTGGTAGGAGCTTCTTCAGGGCCCTGCCTTCAGTTGATGGGAAAAATATGAGAGAATTTTTTTACAAAAAGCACAGTTTAAAAGAAAACAAAACCTTAGAAGCACTGGAGTAGGGAGAGTGGTACAAAATTTGAAATGCTGGATTTCAACAGCTGATGCTTTTTGGTCCCGGTAATATGTTTGTGATTTGTTTTCTGAGTTAAATATATGACCATTCATTTGACTGTTTAACATCATTCAAGGCACTGTTCCAGGCAGGATTTTTCACTAGTATAAGCACTAGGGGGAGCATTCCATAAGCACTAGGGGGAGCATTCCATTTATTATCAATGTGTTTTTACTCCACTGCAGAGTATTATTTTAATACCTTATTCTTTGCGTGCTGTATCCCTGTGAGTGTGTAAAATACTAAGTCAACTCGTTTGAAGCTACCTTGCAAGCTTAAAAGTACACACACATCTTTCATCTTAAGAACTTTATTGACCTGAAGTCTTTGGAAAAAAATATGTACATAGTGTTTGTAATGTATACCTTGAGAATGGAAGGAGTGGACAACCTTTCTTAGTGGTGTTTCTGAAGCATGCCATAACCAAAAAAGAAACTGAAGGTAGCAGATAATGTGTATTGAATATAAAGCTCTGAAGACAATGCTCAACAAAAACTTGGGTGGACTGTTTCAATGCTATGTGTGAGTTCACGAGTATTCTAGGTGTTTATTTACTAATCAATACTCTAGGCTACAATGACATTTCATTCTTTGTTATTTTCAAAGCATAGAACAGCTCTCTCTTACAAACGGCATTTTCAAACTAGCTCAGAATCCAAAGTAACCAAATTATAATGCATCTTCTCTATTTGATTCAAGTCATGCGTTTTGCAAGCTTCTGTAGTGTCTTAAATTTGTTTGACCATTTTATGTTTAAAAGTTGACAACACTGGAAGTTGTACCTGTGGTCTGTTTCTTCAGAAGAACCTAATCATGATCTGCACTAGGGTGAGATCACTTGGAATCCAGCAGGGATTTGGGAATAATACAGGATACCTGGATTTCAGTAAACAAAAGCACAGTGTTAAATGTTGGTACAGTTTCTGCCGTATTAAGGAATTGAATGTCTTCAAAAATATCAAGTGTATGTCTGACACATATTTGATGTCTCATATCAGTGTGTCAGACGTAATTGTGATGAAGGTAAACTTTCAGAGGGCTAATACTCACTTTCCTTGAAGTGGATAGCACTCGACAGCATTGTGATGGGTGCACCAGCTACAGCATGATTTGCAGGCAAGGCTGCTATAAAAGTCACACTATTCACTTTAATAGGTGTTCAAAAAGCAGTTTTGTCTCTTTGTGTTATATAATGAGCATCTTGGATTTTAAAGCTATTTGAGACTACACCTGTAGTTCTTTACTGCCTGACAGGTAATTTCTCTTTGTTATTAATGACATATATGGAAGTTTTTGTTCTTCTATGAATGAAACTTTGGAAATTGAGTTGCTTTTCTCTAATTACAATTATACATGAAAGATGGTTTTGAAGACTTTCCTGTTTTGTGACTTTCCTTCTTCTTTTTTTCACCATTGGAGCAACATGCTCCTGTTAACTCAGCTTCCACCTTCTGGATTTGTTCATAAAGGTGACTATGCACTTTTTATGGAAAGTCTTTATCAGAAGTTAAAAAAAACCCCGCACATGTTAGGAGCACTGGGAACACTAAATCATTTTCTTCAAGGTTTTCTAGCTTCTTCCAGTTCTGAAATCAGTTTTGTTGAGTGTTCCTAAGGAGTCTACTTTTTTGTGTGTATGAAGAATTGGATATATCTGAGAAGATGACATGCATAAGAAGAAAAATAGGGAGCTTTGTGTGCTTCTATGAAAGAACTTGGAGACTTTATTTAAACTGTGCTTGTAACACTAAGAGGCCCTTAAAAGAAAAATTTAAATTTATGCATTAGATTCTTGAAGTATGCTTTTCACATTGCCTAAAATTTAAATAGATGTGCAAGACTGTCATCCCACTCCCCCAGATTTTTTTCTCTTTTCCCTGTGCCAAGTGTGTAAAATCTGGGACAAAAGTAACTTGTACTAAATATGTTAAGCTGCCATTGAATTGAAAGGGGTTTCTCTGAATTTTAGGAGTAGAATCTTAATCTTTGATTGCAATGTTGCTGTAAAGACCAAATCTGCAGAAATGAAAGTGTCTGAAAATAAGATGGTCTATTTTATATAACTTTATTCTCCTATTTTAGGCAATGAAAGTGTGATAGGAATGTTTACTGCCTTTTACTAAATGTTTAACTATAGAAGAAGCTGTCTATATTATGTGTTAGTGTCTGTTTCTATCTTTCAAAGCACTTTGCACACTTATGTAAATATCATTTAAGTGATTTAAAATGGAAAAGATACCATTTGCAGCAAGAAAGTTCCCAAAACCAGTGTTGACTGTCAGGAAAATAAAATTAAATTCTGCATGAAGGCTGAGCGATGGCCAATGCAATGTATATGTAAAACCAGAAGATTTCTAAATTATCTGTAACTTAGATTCAGTATGCCCAAGTGCAGTGTGAAACCTGTGCTTTATTTGTTCCTTTTCCAAATCTGTGGTGTATTAAGGTACAAAATGTGTTTGTAATAGCTCTACAGATGCTGCTTCTTGAGAAGAGGCTATGTGTTTCACCAACAAGAAAAATAAAACTTGAAACTAATGCATTTGTGCTAGCTTTTCCCTGGTGTTGATCAGGTCCTGCTGAGTGCCACCATTTGAAAATTGGTATTATTTTTTTAATCTCAAGCAGATTTTGTGTGTGACCATTTGTCTGCAGATCTTGTCACCAAGTGTTGCAGGTATATTACGTGATCAAGGACTAAGTCTTGGGAACCTACTGGCTCAGGTTTGAGTGTTGAAAGTTACTGGTGTCCAATCTTTGTGGCTTATTCACTAGGCGTTTGCTTACAGCCCATTTAATTTATCCTGTGTTTTTTGTTTTTCTAACTGACCTTTTGGTACCTTTTTGCTAGCTTTCATTATTTGACTTGGTGACACATCTTAGGCAATTCTGTCCATTCAGAATATAAGGTAGGTATGTGTTTTGCCTCTCTGCTGATTGTAACATCTTGGTTACCTTGTTACCACTTCACTTCCCAAAGGCTTGTATTCAGAAAACAGAATTGTTGGGTGGTTGTCAGACCTGAATTTGTTGTCTTTAACAAGGTGAAATAGAAAGAATTGATTCTCCGGTCCTTGGTCATCTTTAATCTTGGCTAATTATTCAAGGTGTTTAAAAAAACCTCCTGTATTTCTAATGATGAGTGAGGACATGCAGATTCTTAGCTCTGCCATAGAGGTAAAGCACTTCTTTGCACAGTTGTGCTGGTTAAGTACGTAGCAAACTCTTGTAAGTCTTCTGGAAGAATACACAAATATGCCAAGGTTTACCTGAATTGAATATGCTGAAATCTAGAAAGGACTGAGAATGGGAGCAGCAGGGATATGAGAGAGGTCCTTGCGCCAGAGTCATACCAGACTCTGCTCTGAGTATCAATACTGACTGTGACAGATGCATTGTGTGTGCCTCTGGATACTGCCAGAGGCTAAAACAGGTGCCCGGACCAAAACAACTGAGGGTCAGTTGAATGTGGAGGATGCCTTAGCTATTCATTTCTGTATTCAACACTTGTTTCTAGCAAGGATAATTTTAGAAATGGTGGTTACTGTCCAGCAAGAACATGTCTAAGTAACTTAATTGCTAATTAGGTTATAGGTTTTTGCTGATTTAAAATCAAGACTTGGGGGTGGGGTGAAGAGAAAGGTTATGGTTTTAGAATTCATTCTTTACCTATATCAGTTTGCCTATATGCTACAGTGTCACTGATGTATATTTAAGCAGCTCTGTAGATTAACAGGTTTTTCTCCCAAAGTTTTAATTTAATTCTACTACAGATTGAGAGTGTGTGTGTGTTTCTTTTAAAGGGGGAGTGCTATTTGTATTTTAATGAAAATGATTCTGTTAAAAGTACATAAGTAGGTTTCAGTATGTGCTGAATTCGTACAGAAATAGCAAAGAGGGTTGGGGAAGTTGAAGTATAAACGTGAATTTTAAGACTGCTGTGTTGGTTAGAGTTAATTAAGCGTATTATTGCTTGGGTGAGATTTTTCAAAGCATTTTTTTTGTCCACAAGAATGCAAGCTTGTCATTATTCAGTTGGACCCCTTGGGGACTTTGAAAAACAACTAGATTTCAACATTTCAAAATCCATAGATCTTTACACAATTTAAGGATGTGAACTCTGTAACTCTTTGGAGATTTCATCATTGCAGAAAAATCACCCACTGTTTTCAAGTTAAATTTTCTGGAGTACTTGAAGGCTGAAGAATCTTGCACTGAAGTTTTTCAGTGTGACAGGAATCATTCCTTGGATGCTGTGAATAAGCAGCTGTAAAAATGGTAAGAACTATGCTGTTCTTGGAAAAAATAAAACTTTTTTTTTATCATATAGTTTATAATGTAGTGAACTTTTTGGATGTAGGAAATGGAAAAAAAGAAGCCACCCCAACCTCAATAACTAGGAGTGGTAATAAAATTGGAGCAAGTAGATAAAACTTTCCAGAGGAGGGGGGAACCACTTGGGATTTGTGGTTGTTTGAGCAGGGATATTAATCTCTAAGTTAATGGTTAAGTAGAAGCGAGCATCCCCAAGAGCTGGGCTCACCTCTTCCTCTGCTTTACTACCTGTTGGAGATCATGTGTATGAGTGCTGTATCTGAGCACCTTTCAAAAGGCTGACAGGTCGTTGTTTTGGAGCTGTTGCTGTTGCCCTTCGGCTGTGATTTCCAGTGCAGCAGTGCAGCCCCCAGCCTGAAATGGGAGAGAGGCAGCTGCGAGGCTATTTAAAGAACATATGGCTGCTGCTGGCTCATCTGCCAAGTCTAATGGGAACAGTGGTAATGAGCATGGCCAGGCTCTGAGGTGCATGCTGCTGGGATGTTAACAAGTATGCAACCAGTTTGGATGACTTGACAGATGCCGTAGTGACAGAAGTAGGCCCTAGCATGTGTAAAGTGAAATGGGGTTATCATTAGCTGCCTTCCTTGTTTTGGATGTTGCTAACAGAGGCTCTCAAATAAACAACCAGCCCTCTGCAACCATGCAACAGCAGGTGCAAATGCTGTGAAAGGGAAACAAAACACCACTCCCTAGGGTTTTATGACAACCCAAAACGCTTTATCACTTGGGGTTTAATGACAATCCAAAGCGCTCTATCACTCGCCTAACAAGTGAGGACTTTGTTTCTAGGAGCTTCTCAGGGCAGTGTCCTGACCCAAGTCATCTCGGCGAGTTTCTTTGGGCAGCGTCCCCACCCAAGGGGAGAGTCCTTGACTGCACTGTGCTGCTCCAGGGGGGACTAGCTCAAAACAGCTCCCCCAGGGGACTGCATTTATACCCAGAATCTGATCTGTGGTTAATAGTTGGCCAAAGGCCCCAACTACTGTGAAGCCCTGAGAACACGGACATGGAAAAAGATCCATCACTTCAGCAGCCAAGAAGCACTGTTTTCATCTGTTGGTTGCACCTGCCACAAATGTGTGTTTATGTGCCTTGATTTTGAGTTGTTCCTAAACTTGGTGTAACCCGGAGTGGGTTTGTTTTCCCAAGGGCGTTGTTACTGTGTTAGCGCTAGATGGTGCCGCAGAGCAAGCAAAGGGCTTGTCTTCTGCTGGCTGGCGGTGGTGGGATGCCTTTGCTCCATGTCGAGGACAGCTTTTACGTTTCAGTAAATTCAGCTGGAGTACTGGTTTGGTTAGACACACCCGCACGGGGACCTGCTCTTGCCACTGCTTCTCATGGCTTGGAAACACCCACAGGAATCGCAAGAGCCGGCTGGAGAGTTTCCCCGGGCGGGGCTGGTGCCGGGGAACGCTCCTGCTCCCCGCCTGGCAGGGGCCTCCCCACGGCGGGGGGGCGAGAGGGCACCGCTCTGCAAGAGCGTGGCTCTGGTCCTAAGAAGTCTTAACGCATGCAGTGTTTTCCAGGATGCCTGCGAGTAAATACAAGTCCAATCCTCGCATCTCCCTTGATCTTACACAAATACATTTATTTTTCACCAGAGTGTTTTATCACATGATAAACAGGCCCTTCAAGAGGTTCAAATCATAGCTGTGATGGATCTGACTTACTTGCCTTTCTCTCCCTTTCTCTCAATGTGGATCTGTGGAAATCAGGTGATGAAGTCCAGGTTACAGAGCAGGAGTGGGCGAAGAGCACATAAAACAGTAGCTGGTGTGCAGTAACTTAATAGAGATTTTCAACTCTAGGGCTGGCTGATTCTGCAACTCTCCTTGCAGCCACAAAATTTTATGAAATGCCTCATGGACAAAATATAGTGTTAAGGACAGAAATCAAGTTGTGGGGTAAAAGAGAGAACTGAAAAATGTCATCATACAGTGGTATGTTGGCTGGTGGAAGAGAGTACTCCTGCTGGAATTTGCCAAAAGGACTGTGCTTTAAAAAAAATATCAATCCACCTTCTGATTCATCTGCATAGGCAGGGAGGGAGGGATGAGGACTGGCATGACATCTCCCTTCACGTTGATTCTGCTGCTGTGTGCAGTATGAGGCATTACAGAAACACATTCTGGGATTTATGTCCTTTGCCTGTCACTATCTGACTGCAATACAGGAATTAAAGGTAAAACCCTTATAGCAGCAGACAGGGACTTTGTGTGTGTGTACAGCTGAGAACTTTCTAGCCAATGCTTTCTGTGCTGCACTGCTCAACAACTGTCCCAGAGTAATTGTGTTAGTAATAATATAGCAGAGAATTCATGAAGTGTAAAGACCTATGGTACCCCATGTGTCTTACTGGTGCCAAGTGTTTTATTTAACTGACCACCATCCAGTAATTTTCTGGCTCCCGTCTTGTGTAAATGTATGATTTTTCCAAGCCGAATAGCTGGAGAAAGAATGAGGATCCTCTCAGCTGCACTAGAGCCCAGAGCCCAGGCTGGTGTGTAAGGAGTGAGTGGTTAAAGCTGGTTGGACTTGGAGGGTAAGGCAGCTGTGTAGCAACACCAGCTGAGTAAAATATTTAAAGATTTGGTAACAGAGATGCAGAAACACTAGTATATTTAAAAATTCTACTTTAGATAAGATACTATTCTGATACTTCAGTGCTCCTAATGTTTATCCTCCCAAACTTAACAGATACTGCATCTCATGGCAATTCCTGAGAACTAATTTTATTTGGAACACCAACAGAGAGTTCTTTCTCTCCCCTTTGAAATACTTCAGACTATTCCTGATGCAAGACATGAATTTGGTGAAAAGACCTGCTGCTGAGGAACATTAGAAAGGAAAACACCCTTGTCTTCTGTTGATTCAGACAGAGGGAGATGTATGTAGAAATCTTATGTGGAATATTTTTCCCCCCTTAGATCTTAATATCTTCTAATATAAGGATTAGCATATTTTTTAATTTTTTGTTCATGCATGTTAGTATGCAATCTGAAATTCAGCTGTTTTTTTGTATGTCTCATTCTGTAGCCATTAGGGAGCAAAACATTTCTTGTGGTTGAGATGGGGACAGGAGGGAAATGAAGAGAGAAAGCAGGCACGTGCCTGCACACACTGTTCTTGTTCATCTTTGGGTGTATTAACAGAACTACTTGCGATCTCTTGGTGGATAGGCTGTCAAATGGCTTTACGTATACATATGTGATTTTGCTGCTTTTTTTGCCTGGAGATGTTGCAACAGGTGTGAATGCCTCATGGTTGGTTAGTGCAGCCAAACAAAATCTGGTATTAATGACATGTAGCCAAGGTAAATGCAAGTAGCAGCCTGCATGCATGCATACACATACTATCTCCACTTGCATTTATGACATGATAATTTTTGTTTTAGAAAGCCATGGATATCTAAAACAGGAAACAGATATTTCAGGTAGTGTTTCTTCATAAGACTGAGGTGCAGTAATGGGATCACTTGAAGTTTACTGTAATTTGGGGTATGCATTAATTTCTTCAACACTTCCAAGACCTTTCTGTTTCAAGAATAAATTTCTATGTATCTGTTTTGCATGAGAAAGATATGGAGAAACACTCTGCATCTGTGATCACTCCACTGGACTTTGAAATAGTTTGTTAAAAAAAATGTTGGGGGAAATTCAGAGTAATTTTTTTTCAGGGTATTTTAGGAATAGTAAAAAAAAAGTTAAAGAAAAGTTTATGCCTGTTGAGTTTTCCTTATAGCAGATTGCATTGGGAATAATTCTGCTGGCTAGTATATGTAGTCTTGTATTGCTATAACAAAAAATATTGGTGGCTTTTAAATATAGATATTGCAGCTACTAGGACTCTGATCTTTATGGATCAGAAGATGGGAAATGTTAATTAATAGATTTAATATGAATGAAGCATAGAAAGAGACAAGGAGGCAGCGTGTGATGATGAAAGGAGTGGACTTAGCAGAAACCAAGGAGGGTTCCATCCCAGTGCTGAGTACTTGTGCCCTCTTACGATTTCCTGACCATGAGTATGAAGAAGTGTGGAGGAACAACTGGAGACGTAACGTGTTGTTTGACAAATAATAGAGAACCATAACGTGAATCACACATCTGATGGCTTGTGTAAATCACACAAGTTGCTGTTCTTGTCATAGATTTACAGGTGTTTGAGCATCAACAGTTTTGCTGCAGTGCAGTAGGGGAAAGCACTTTTTTAAGGTGTCCCTTCAGTTAACGTCAAATTTATACTGCTCTGATCTAATGCATTTCATCACTGGAGTTTCCAGATGTGCAGCAAATGAACAGTGTGTGTAATAACGGGGATCCCATTTGCTGTCTGCTGCATTGGTTACTTTTATCTTTCTTTATGTGTGTGTATTTTGTCTTTGCTGCAGCAGCAGAGTATTCCTTGAAGGCTTTGCTATATATTGGTTTCCATTTCTTTTCAGTTTGCCCTGAAGGGAAACCAAACCTTTGCTCTGGTGGAATATTCCAGTAAGTCTTCACCTTTTTGACCATTTTTTTTTCTTGATATTCGTCATCTTATTAAAATCGTTACTTTTTAATTGACAGAGTGCCAAACTTGGTTTGTGCTCATTGCATAGAAACAAGTAATAAAAGCTGACAGGATGCTCCTAGTCTCTGTTAGCAATTCAGGGTGTGCTGTGTTCTGGTGGCAGAAAGGCTGACATTTTGTCACTGTTTTGGGTTTTTATATTTGACCAAATACAAATAATGGGTGAATGTGACACATAATCATTAGATTTAGGCCATGTCTGTGTTAGGAGTTGTGCTGGATTAAATGAAGGCTTGAATTTAAAATATACACATTATTCTGCTGTAACTTTCCACTCTGAAGCAGACTTTTAAGGGCAGTCATACATCACCAAACTCTTTTTCTTTGAGTGATGCATTCACACTCCTATGAGTTAACGGTGGTGTGGTTCACTAATATAGCACATGCCATATGATACAGAAATATAGCATTTTGAGACAGTTGGGTTAAATGTGAGTTAATTGCTTGAAATATAAATGCTGTTTCTTGTCAGTCTTCTGAGTTACTTCAGTGTAGTTATTTGTGTCTTTGGCTCTCTTCCCAATTTTCCTAAACATAATCTCTAAGTAGTGTTTAAAGATGTTGATATTGTGATGTCTAAATGAATGGTTGAAAATCTCTGGTAGTGATTTTCTCTTCAGATGAAGATTTACGTTACTTCGAGACAGCTGTGGTGTATTTTTGTTCACCCCATCAATCTCTAAATTACATTTGCCCCTATGGTTCATTTTGTTTAAGGGATGCCACGTTACATATCAACTGTGTGAGCCAGACTGCGATACTTCATGTTTCTCAAAGTATTCCAGGCTTTTTTGGATGAACCGGCAGCCTACGGGCGTTTGGCAAACTCTTGTAGCCAGGCTGTGATCAAGTTGTTTGGAGCAGAAGTCTAGGACAATTCTTGATTATAATCTTGTTTATGCTGGTTGAGCTCTTTAATACAAAGGTCTCGATGGTAGGAAGGAGAGGCTTCATGAAGAGTCTTGGAGCTGCATGTTCCACTGTACTGAAGTTAAATGATGGGTGAAATCTCTGTAACCAGCAGGAGAGGATGAAATACTGTTGTAGTCCGCAGATGTGTCCACACCCATGCATGCACATACCTTAAAAATAAAAATCACATTCAAGGAAGGACAAGAAATGACCAAAGTAAGGAAATGGCATTTTTTTTCAGTGATGCAATTATTTATTCAAAAAAAATTATAATTATGGATGTTTGTAGACAAATCAGTGTTGTGATCACAGAGCTAGGAGCAAATCCTGAAGTCTGGTTCCAGATCTGGGTCAGCAATTGAACACCCCTGGAGTTCAGTGTGGGAGATAAGTAGGAATCCAGTGTTCTCCAAGTGCACGTCAAGCTGAAGCAGTAAACTCTCTCTCTCTCTCTCTCTCCCCCCTTAATGTACTTGCCTATAGACATAATGCAGCAGATCCTCAGCTGTGTGCAAGGTGCGCTGTCTTGAGGCAGCCAACTGTACCCACAGGCCAAAATTCCTGCAGCAAAGGATTGCAAACTTCTGGCTTTCACCCCTTTCTTCCAGACAGGCCTCCATGGCAGGCAAAGGCTTGACCGAGGCTTCTGTATGTGTTTACCAGTCACAGACTCCCTCTCTTGGGGGAAAGATATCCCCTTTCTTCTTATGTCAGGGATCTAAGCTCTGGATTGTGCTTGCTGAGGCACTGAGTGGAAAAGAGACAAGTGGACAGGGAGGTTATGTGGCCAAGGATGAGTTGGAAGTTGAAACATCTACTATTTGTCAAGGCCCTTTAATTCCAGGAAAATTCTCTTTGAGCTTCTTTAACTACTCTTGGGGCTGTTTGAGTTATTACTGAAATGCAGCTGTTCCCAGAGCTGAAGACATCAACAACATAATAGTATGCAGAAACCCCACAGTGCAATAACGTGAAAAATAGTGCTTTCCAAATAATACTACAGGATGGATTTTAAAATAGGAATTTGATGCTATTTAGACTAATTGCTGGCCTGATTAGCTGACAATCATCACTTCTGATTCTGCTCATTGCCTTGGTTCAAAGGTTTGTGGGCTATTCACTTCCATCATGAGCATTTACAGGCACATATTGTGGTCATGGCCCTGTTACACTCAGTGATCTTATATTGTCTTGCTGTCCTTGTGTTTATTACACAAAGTTGCCACGTTTTGCTCTGTTGGTTTAACAGACTGTTAATTAGGCAGTTTCTAAGCAGTAGGGCCAGGTAGGAATAAATCTGCCAGGCTGTAGTTTTCTGGTTATAGTGAGTGGGTAACATCAGGTCAACAGCATTTGTCTTCTGCATTTAGTGAAACTGGGGCTGAATGAAATATCCTGGAAAGGGATAGACATAGCTGAAGTATTAGCATTCAGAAATATGAAAAAAACCTCTGAACTTTATGCATTGGAAGCTTCAATACAATCTGATATAATATTACAGTCTGTCCTTAGGTAATTGATGGCATTAAAATACTCCTAAAACCTGGAATCTGACATTTTTTGGCTTTCTGTTCTCCTTGCCTTCTTCCCTTACCCCTAAAAAAAAAAAAAAAAAAAAAGTTCTCTGATTCATGAGACAGCCTCATAAATTACCATGGTGGAGTTAGTTGTCCAACTGCCTGTGACCTGCTGGGTATTTGTTGGAAAAAAATAATGAATTCTAAGAGTTTCGTGAATCTTGATGTGAATGATTCTCCATCTGAAGGTTTGGACTGGACTGATTATTCCCCAGTTTAAAATATTTCCCTCTTCCGTTCCAAGAGGAGTAACATTAACCTGTTCTTAGGGAACCTGTCACCCAAAATGCAGATAGCAAAGAGTTAGAGAGAAGAGCTGGCAATTCACCCATAACTTCAAAATGTTATTGGTCTTTGATTACCACGTTAAAGGGAAGCCAGGACCATTTCATACGTGTCTTACTAACTAAGAATGGAGCTAATTTTAACAGAGAACATTAAAACAATTGTTTGACCAATGCTAGTGTTGGTGTTTGTATCCTTAACTGTATATAACTGGAGTTGTTCAGTGAACTGGAGTTGGGACTCTGAAAAGTGTTTTTTTCTTCGATTTTTCAAGAGGAGAACATGTTCCACAAACATGTTTTGAGATATATTTTGTTCTTTCTGGTGAGTTTTGATATCCATATAGGCCTCACACCATCAATGCCAAGCTGGGTAGGCAAAGTCTTGCTAAGAATTGTCAGTACTGTCTTGTTCCCAAGCAACCTGCCCCTCTCAAAGGCACAGGAGAAGGCAACGTAATGCCAGCTCTGCACTCCTAATATTAAGCTAGATCTCCACTGTATTGCAATGTTCCTGACACCACCATCCTTGAGAGGGTGAAGAAAGGAGCTGTTCAGCTGTCATCTGCTTGTGTCCACGAGGAGTTTGCAGACCCTCAGAGTTTCTTTAACTGAGCTTAAAGGACAGAGATGATGTCCTGTGTTCCTGAGGTTTGAAGAGACCATCTGACTCTTAGGATTCTGTGGGAGTTGCCACGTGTATGAGGATGAGTGTGTAAGCTATGAAACTTGTGATGTTCATGCAGCTGCTTAGAGTTTGTGTTTGAGAGTCTCTGACTTGTGTAAGCCATCTGAGACTCATGTAAGCTATTTGAATTGCATGTTTTCAGTATGTCCATTTTACTGTTAAGAAGAATTAGAAAAGTACACACACATCATTGCCCCAAGGTCAGAATTATTTGTGAACCTGTAGCCCAAATCTGTACAGCACAAAGACCCAACCTATACCTTATAGCCCATGTAATAGGAAGAGTGCTTATCAGCAATAATCTTGCTTCTGTCTTTACTTTTTACCTTAGTTCATCTAGTTTGAGCTGCTGAGAGACATGCATTTATAATGATTTAATCTGGGAGTGATGGTTGAAAAGCAATCCAGCCAAAATAAGGACACTGCAATTAGGGACACTGAGTCTCTAGACTTGCTCCCTTGAGGTAAGAGATGCATCTGCTTCCTCAGGTAAAGCTGCCTTGAGCAAATAATGGCAAAAGGATGTCATCTTCCAAATGACCAGCAGAAATGGGGACATAATGCTCTGGTGGCTTCTCTTAATTTGAAATATGAACTCATGGGACTGAGTGGTCCTTTTCTTTTGCTCACCTGTATCATGTCATCTCTCTTCAGCCCCTGGAAGGAGATAAAGCACTGAAATCAAGACAGGGTATTGTGAGAAACTATGCTCCTTGTATGAGGCAGCTGAAGAAGTCAAGCATCTGATAGTAATTGATTAGTAAATTAAATTTTAACAACCTGGAGGCTGCATGGAGTCCAGCCCTGCTCCCCTAATATAAATCATTCAGATTTGCAAATATGAAACACATGTTTTCTGTCTGACCTTGTCTTTTATGGAGCAGTGGAGATTGCAAACACAGATGCTCAGGTTTGTCTGCTTTCTTGGCCGCCGAGGCCATAAATGGCAGCTTTGTTCTCAGAGCACACGTTACATTGACGTTGCTTCGCGAACTGGAGAACAGATATGGCAACAGGCAATAAAGCTGGGCTGGATCTTGTTCAAACAGCTTTGCTCCCTTTAGGCCCTGTTCACCTAGGGCGGGACTGTGACCTCCGATCACAGGCCCCGTCCCTTTCCATTGCTTTGCCTGGGAGGGAGGAGGATACCAGCTGCCCCCATAACACGGCTGGCAGCAGGTGGCAGTCAGTCATCTGCCATCTCTGCCTGCAGCAAAGTGCAAGTTTTGCCTATTTCCTACCCGGTCTGGCTTAAACCCAACAGCCTTGGGGCACTCTGGCTCAACCAGTTCCTGATGCCTTTCCCCAAGTTCACATTCCCTGTAACTACTAGCTCCAACACTGACTTGGGCACTGCCAGCGCTGCTTACCTATTTTCCAGAGGTGTTTAATGAACCTGCAAAGTTGGTTTTCCCCTTGAGGGCCAAAGCCCATGTGCTGTTATCCCCCATAGGAAACTGAGGCTCCATGCATACAGTTTCTTCCCCCTTTCTCATCAGAAGGGCATGTCCCAGTCTGACACCTAATTTTTAGCACTGCTATTCTGGAGCTGAAGCAGAAACTGCATGTTTAAAGCCTAAGATCTGCTCTGACTGCAGTCAGTGGGAATTTTCCTATGTAGGTGCTAAGTATTATTCAGTGTAAGCAAAACTTGGCCTGTTAGTTTTAACTTTATTTTCCATTATAAATCAAATCCTTTCTCTAAATTTTGCCTGAAATCTTTCCTTCTAGAGAGGAATTTACTGTAGCTATAATGTTGCCCTAAAGTATTCCAGCCATGAGAGCTTGAAAGAGTTTTCTTCCTTTCTAGAAGTCATGTTTCTTAGGGAATCTGACTTGGTCTAAGACAACTGAATGTGATTTATTGATGTACTTCAACCTAGAGAGTAGTGTTGCTGGTGATTGGGAGAGCAAATGGATTGGGTCCTGCGGCCAACAGCTTAGTAGGCTGAGGGGTTAGCAAAGTATTTAGTGCTTTCTCTAGGTCCCTGATGAAGGCACATGTTTTAACGCCTATGTATCGCTGCTCTCTAAAGCTTAATAGCACAGCCTGAAAAATCTAGGTCCTGAGGTTGAACTTGCTTACACCAAAATAAAGCAATCCCTGTTGTCAGGGGAAGGTGGAGAGTGCCTTCTCTCAGGTGTCTTATAGCACAGTGGGACTCTCCCTCAAGGAAAGGGCAGTGGACATCCCCATCCTCTGGGACACTGTCCCATTAGTATGTTGGTGATCTGTAACACCCTGTGCTGGAGTCTAGGAGAGAAAATAGAGGCAGTGGGGATGAAGGAAGCAAGGACCAGAGAATTGAAAATGTGCAGAGACCAAAGGCTGCAGCACCATTTCAACTTTTTGTTTTGAGGGGATGACATTCTTAAATAACCATTGAGGACTCCTACTGCCTCATGTCCACACCTGTGAATGGGATGGGGGAGTAAGGATGCATCAGTGAGATGAAAGAGTCAGTACCAAGGTTCTAGCACTGACATTAGATGTGGTTTGAGTATTTTACAGTGACCTAGCTCTAGCCTGGACCTGCGGATTTTCTGTACTTCTTCATGCCCAACCCTCTCATACCTCCTCCCCAGAGGGAAAAGGGCTGAAGGTAAAAAAAAAAGCTGGTCCCATGGACTGACTGCCTATAAGTGATTATAACACGTTAAATATGTATCTGCAGTGCACCCTTTACATTAGCTTCATATGAAAAGGATTCTGTTCATATGCTACAAAACCACCCCGTAATACAAATCACAGTTTGGTAAGAGGGAGATGCTTGGGAAGCTGCCCTCAGTTCTGCGCTTCAGATCCAAACTACAATGCTAATACTGTGGACACACTGGTAACAGGAAAGATAGACATTCAGCTTTTACTGCAAAGAGGAGTCCCAAGAGAGCCCTGTGATATCTTTGCACTTAGCAACACTCAACAAGATTTTGTTCTAAAAGTATTTTATAACCATATAGTATCTGGAGAATTGCTTTGAGGTTGGAGGGAATCCTTTAAAGCACTTTGGTTTAGTTGCATGAAAGAGTTTACTCATGTGACTAGTGGTACAGTGTGCAGTTAAGCATTGCTTTGGATGTTCACAGATAATCTTAAATCTTGGTTATATTACTGATCTTTAAATCTTACTGATTACATGAGGCATGAGCCTTTGTGCAGGCTGCTGTCAGCAAGCTTATACGCTTTCATTGCCTTCTGTTTTGTCCACGATGCTCAGCATCTTTTGTATGTGTGGCTATGGCTTTTTAATTATTTTTTTTTAAAGGTTAGAGCTCTCATTTCCAAGCTGATGGAGTCCTTACCGAAGTTAAATGAGACTTTGGGGTAGTCACTAATTATATGGTGAAGGTGGAAATTAAGTTTTTATGTACTGAAAGATTTTATTGTCGATTTTTTTAACATAACATCCCTGCAAAATCCAGTTAAGAGGTACATGCTCATATCATTAATGCATCTTGTAATGAAAGAAGCCCTTTCCACTCATTGTGGGAACATCTTCAGAGTATGCAGTCATTTCTATTAGAGGGCTACAGTGCATGTAGATAATAATTTTACGTAAGAAGCTAGATTGATGTACTTTATTCTCTAGAGTAACAGACATTATTTGAGACAATGTTTTTTATCACTGCTTTAGGCTTTTAAACCTTAAGATGCTAGCCATTAATGCCTATTATTGTAAAAATTAAAAGCTAAGGTTTTTGCATGAATTGTTGGATGAGAAATTCCTGCATTTTGGTATCATTTAGATTTGTGCATTGTTATTATCTGGATGTGGTTTGTAATTCTGCATTAATTTAAAGTAATAACACTGGGTTTTCTTTTTCTGTTTTCCTCTGAGGGAAGAAGTGTTAACAACAGTCTTGGTTATGACGTGACCAAAGACATGGCAGGGCTCTCTAGTGAAGTTCCTATTCACAGTGAAGTTTGCAACTAAGTAACCATTTATCCTATATTCTACATAGTCATTAGGCTCATAAAACCAGACTTGCAGTCCATCAGTTGTGAGCTGTTCTGCAGCCTCTCTCTGTTGTACAGGCTGGCTCTGTCACCCTGCTCCAACTGACTTATTTTAATCTAAGCATCTGTTTTGCCAGTTATCAGGCCTAGCATAAAGGACGCAGCCAGCATAAAGATGAACCAATAACCAAACTGTAATTGATACAAAAGGGTCAGTACATGGGTGAGCACTGGAGGTACAAACAAGTCAATCAGGTTATACATAATTGACATCAATCCCAATGACCCCAACAAAAACACTGCACAACCAACAATGGGTGGAATAAATGGTGAAATGCAGTTTCCCATAGAAGGGATGGGAAATAACTGGGTTAACAAGCCAAATCTTTAAGACCAAGGAAGCCACATACTGAATCTCTACACAGCCCACATTTACAAAAGCCAGACCTGACTGGAGCCTGGTCCCAGGGAGGCAGGAGGTCCTTCCTCAACAGGGAACTCCACGAAGTGCATCCACCTCACAGACAGACACTGCCACTGCCTGCCAAGTGGTCCCAGCTTTTATCCCTAAGTGGGACACCTGACCTTTGTTTACTCAGTGCAGGACACCTGGGGCTCATTTACCCAGTGGCTTTCCCTGCAAGGCCACCGCACCCTGGAGGGAAGCCTAAAGGTAAACTCATCCCTCCTTTGTGAAGGGCTGTGGGAATCACCCATATGTCACCATTAACTTGGGGCTTGGGGTTGAAACCCCAGCATTTCAGCATCATATTGTTTTATTCAGCAAGCAATCCCTTTCTTGTAGCTGCCATGCCTCCTGTTTAAACCTGAGGCCAACTGGTAAGTTGGCCATCGTGTTTGCTTGGTCCAAGAATGCACTGAGCTTGTCTGTGTCTGGTTGTGAAGGTGTCATGGCTCTTTCCAGCTGGACCATAGTGGGGCTGAACCATCCTGGGGAGAGGGCATGTTGCCTTGCATGGCACAGCTCAGTAGCTGTTTATGTGCACTAGCTGCCCGGGAAGAAGGAGAACAAGTCTGTCTCTGGTATGATGGGAGGTTTTCAAATGTTGCTTTTGTGCAGAGTTCTTGTTACCCCTTTGTGGCCACCAGAAGCTGTGGAGCTGGGGCCTCCAGAAAGAGATGTCTATACACAGGCTTGTGGAGTTGACTCTGGAGACTGAACCTTTCATGTGAAGAATAAGTGATCTGTGTGTCTCTGTGATATCTACAGCTTTTGGAAAAGGTGGCAAATGTGGGACTCGGTCAGTTTACAGCCTTTCAGTGCATTAGCTGGATCTTGCTTTGCAGGTCTGGGTAGAACTAACCTTTTGCCAACTGCTGAACACTGAAACAGGGGGACTGGCCTAAAATGTTTTTGTTTGGGATTCTCCTGGTAAAAGAGATCAGTGACCAAGTAAACTCAGTCCATTCACTATATTCTTAAATATTCCCTAAGCAATCTCCCTTCAGGGAGCATCAGAGATTATTTTATTTTATTTTATTTTAATCACAAATGCCTTAAAGTTCTGCTTTTGCTAAAAAAAAAATCCCATACTATAAACTTGCCACTGTAATGAATCTATACACTATATATATGCAATACATATGAACATATGTAATATATACAAATATATGCATTGCATTAGATACAGCAATTACTTAATGCAGCATCACTCAAATATGCTGTGGGATGCCACATTGTGCATGTGAGTAAGCTACAAATGTGTTTTCTTAAACTGCACTACATGGCTGTGAATCTCTGTGTTCTGGCCTGGTGGCTACATTCAATAACTAACGGGAGAGATTGCATAGTTTCAGACTTTGCTATAAATGAGACTGTATGGAGGGGGACTTCACTGCTGAAAGCTACCATACTGTTGCCTCTCTTCTTAATTAAGATTGCTGTTAACACTTCCCGCAGAAGTGAGATTTAGATGTGCAGTACCAGCCCCCTTTCCCACACCACCCCCTGCCCTGCCCTTTATCTGAGAGCACAAAGTTCCTACAACAAATTTTGAGTTTTTCCTCTGTAAGGACCTTGAAGCCAGCAAGTTACTTATGGTCACAGCTGGGGGATCAGCCACCCCACTGTGACAGCAGCAAATTCCATTCGCTACCCAAAGCTCTTCTCTTTATGTTGTATAATTATTCATATACCTAAATATATATGCATTTTTCTCTTTTTGTTACAGCCCCTAGAGAATTAGGGAGTTAAATTTTATTTAATGTCAGTCCAATTGTCTGAAAACTCTTTGAGTGTGAACTGGGAAGTCCCTGGGAGAGGGCTGGAAGTCCTCCAATCTTATAAGACCTGCAGACTTTAGAGAGCTATTGCACACAGTTTTTCAGTGTGTATTTCTTTGCCAGATCAGCTCTGAAACAGATTAGAGACCATCATGATGAAAGCTGAAGAAGCCTGAATGCTAAAGAAAATAGCTGCTGGAATGCACAAATGTGGGGTCAAAGCTGTACATGACTGAGGAGAGAGATCCAAAAAATAGAAGTTCATGGGCTGAGACCCACTGAAATTTTATCATTTACAGGACTGTACAGTGTAGCTTCTTCAGATCAGCTTGTATATAGGACAACAAAAACAAAGTGTCTTTATAACCTTGTCAAATCTACATGCAATTGTTGCCTTTCAAGTGCTGGTTTATGCCACTGCCTTCTGATCCTGGCTGATACCAGGCCTTCATCCCTTGCCTTTCCTGTGTGCTCCTATCGATTTCTGTGTTTCAGAGAATGAACTGGTTGGTGCTTGAATCATTTTCCTTCGTTTTCATTACAAGACATCGCCAGCCACTTCATAGGGCTAACCTGTTCAGTTGGCTTTAACTAGGACTAGCTCTACTATTTCACATTCACATAAGTCTTACTGATCTGCTTTATCTTACTCAGAGCATGGCAGCTGCAAATAAACAAAGTATTTGGTAGTGGTAAGCACAAAGAAACTCAGCCATACAAACTTGTTTGCTCTGGAAGTAAGCCTGAAAGTTAAGTATAATGTCAGGAGAATGGGCAACTCCATCTACTAGCCCTGGAAAAATCCTTGGCCAAAAAGGAGATCTGTGCTTTTCTTCTCCGTTGCAACATTTTTATTAAGCTCCTAGAAATCCTGGGAGTGGATTCCAGTTTAGCTGGGTGATCTCTTCATGATCTCTGGGATGCAGTTAAAAATAAACCCATCATCCAGCAATGTGTACTTTCCCTGCTTCTAGGTCATTGCTCTTTTGGGGTGTTGCCTATCTCTAGGATGCTGAAGAAGTATCTACTTTTTCCCTCTTTATTGCAATACATCCATAGATAATACCTTTTGCTCTCTAAATTACATTTAATTCTTCTATCAAGGTTATTTCAAGTGTTAGTAAGCACAAGTAAATTCCCCATCCCCTCTTTTCCCTGTTTTCCTCTAAGATCTTCTGCTCATTCAATTAGGAAGGTTGATCTCTGGGAGTATGGAGAGACTGTGTCTGTCTCCCAGTGAGAGCCAGACAGTTTTACCTAAGCAGAGATCTGCTTACCTTGTAATTTTAACTTGTCATTTTACTTGTAATACAGCAGCTTGCAGGTCACTTCTGCCTTATGTTACCGAAGAACCAAAGCAGAAAAGATGTGTTTTGCATGACTCACATAACCCACATTTTCTGTAAACTTTAATTATTTTCTGTGTGGTGTTTGCCTCATGCAATGAAATCACTGCTTTCCTGGTGCAGTTTCTCTGTTCCACTGGTGCAAAGCTGTAAAGACAATCTAACCTTCAATGATGGAGGCTCAGCCACTGCTGCAACACATGTTATTTATAATACTACTACTTGATTAGGTGCTGAATGTTGTCTGGAGAAGCATATGTGATAATTCAGTTATCTTGAGTGGCTCTGTTTGAAAAAGATTAAGAACTAACTAAATTTTTGAAAGCCCTGAGAAATAATGTCATGGACCTGTTCTCTAAACCCCACTTCTGTTCTGGGGCTTGCACCTCTGTTAGATACTTTAAGTAAGCAAACTTCAAGCTTTTCAATAATGTGCTGAGTATTGGTGCCATAAAAGCCTTCAAAGAGTTTTTCTGAGTCTAGATCTTGCTTTTAAGAGGCACTGTTGATACTGAAAATGTGAAGCGAGAAGGCAATTCTTGATGAGCTATGCAATTAAGTTTGCTAGACTATTATACTTCACTCGACCTCCATAAAACTTAGTGTGTGTTCCAAGGAGGATCATGTATTTCTTGTAGTAATGCTGTGTCTCATGTGCTGGCTAAAAGTTTGGACAAGGATCACTGCAGGCCCAGGAGAGCCGATGCTTTGCGGTAGTGAAGGCTGGCCGGAGAGTGGAGAAGCCTCCTGGAAGAAAGTGCAAGGCAGTTCCCATCCTGCCAGCCTCCTCACCGCCTCCCTGCTTGCCCGCCCGCGCCGTCATGTCTAGACTGCTGCCCTGCACGGGGCAAGGGCTCTGAGCTCAGCACTTTCAAGTCAAGGAAAGCTCCCATCGAGGGAATTTTGCCTCAGAGATGAATGTGGGCTTAAGCAACTAGTGTGTTTATAAGCAGTTTGTATCCCTAGGCTCTCATGCCTGCACTTTATGGGCTTGGGACCTTGAGCGGGTCAGTGCTTTGGGACGTTATCGCTACCGTCTGGCAGCTGAACAACTTGCGTTTCATGAAGAAATTTCTCTGCAATTCCAGAAACAGTTTTGTTCTGACCTAGGGTAAGACGCAGAGCTCTAAAGAGTTTTATGGGACAGGAATGCCATAAAAAGTTGAAAGCCAAAAATAACTTTTTTCCTCCCTCCCTTTTTTCACCTCCTACCCTCCAAGCCAATATTCACTCAGGGCATGGAAAAGAAGGGAGAGGCATGTGAAGACTGTCAGAAAGAGCAGTGGCTGTAAAACTTTGAGGGAGCGGGCTGCAGCATATGGTTTGATTGCTGAGTTCTGAAGAATTTAATCAGTAATAAAGCTTCACCCAAATGCTGTTTTTGACAGAACTGTAACTCCTGTTGAAAACTACTCTTGGCCATTTTATCAGCTGTAATCAGCACCTGGACAGATTTAAGAAGTAATAGCTACATCCTAAATGCAACCAGCACTCTCCAAAGGAATTAAGTTTGAAGAAATAACACTTCCCCAGGAGATGGAGCAATAAGATAGTGTGTTGCAGATGTCTTTTAAAATAGAGTCTGATTCGGTCAGGGAGAGAGGAATTAAGTAGAATAGTTTCACAGCGAGGTGCTGGACTCAGGAAACCATCAGAGTACAAAGTGGACTCAGAAGCAAGGACTACAGCATCAGTTTGGGTTGTGAGGGACCTCTGGAGGTCCCAGAGGAAGACCCTCTCCAGGCAGGACCAGACTTGTAGCTACATCAGCTTGCTCAGGGATGTTTGGCTGAGCCTTGAATGTCTAAAGACAGAGATCCCACAAGTGTTTTGCATCCCTTGTGGTAAAAAAAAAATAAAATAATAAAATAATTTCTTATATCTAATGATATCATTAGATATATATCATACCTCATATCTCATATCTAATATCTAATGGTCTGGCTCCATGCTCTCCACAGCCACTTATTAGGTAGTTGAAAATGTCAGCTAGCTCTCCCTTTAACCACCCCAGGTCCCTTTGCCTGTTCTTACTTGTTTCCTAACACTGCTTAATGTTTTATATTGCTTCCAGAGACTAGATCTGGGGTCAGGAAACAGCATTAAATGTAGGTTTGTCATACAAGCTGGATCCCAGTGTGCAGCCTGGGGAGTGCCAGAAGTAGAAGGAGAGTGTGTGGGAGGAGGGGTGTCATGGGAAGAGGGAGGAGACTCCTGATTTAGACCTTTGGATTGATCATCATAAACCTTTCCTATGGCCTGGAATTGTATAGCAATTGAATCTTGATAGCAACAGTCTGGAAGCTCGTGTTAGTGATCACTGCTGGAAGGGGTCAGCTTTTATGCTTTATAGCATCCTTCATAAGTGCAGTACAGTCATGTTTCATAGGCACCCTTTCTGTAGAGGGTTTTTTTTTGTTTTTTGGTTTTTTTTTTTTCCTGGTCTGGATGTTTCTCAGGAAGTGTGCATGATGGAGGACCAGGTATAATAGTGTACCAGTAGAAACAGCCTACTGACTGATTACAATGGCTCAATGTGGCTTTCAGTCCCTTTTATAACTCTTTCCTTGCAGCTGTGATTATTGCAGAAGGTGGACTTGTGGAGAGGGGATGGGTTTGTGCAACAGCTACTGGGAATTCAACTCCACTTGTTTGCTGGTTGGTAACTGTGAGAGAGGGTGGAGGTCTAGGGGTACTTTCCAGAAACAGAAATAATCAGATGCTTGCACCATGGTTCAGAGCTCAGTTCCTATTCCACTGGCCGAAAGAGTCTACTTAGAAGAAATCTTGAATTGTACTGCTCTTGACATCTGAACAACTTCTCTTCTGGTTTTATGTGAAAGTGGGATATAAGTTACAGTTGCTTTGGGAATCCATACTTCAGACTATTTGACTTCTGTGAGTCTAACTTCTCAATCTGACTATTCCATTAAACATATAAATTGAATGAGGCTATAAACACCTGCAAATAAATGTCTTAATTGTTATGTCAACACCAACGCATGTATGGCTTTTTAAATAGCATGAAGGACCAAATCTTCCACCAAATTGCTTGGAATCTAACTATACAAATGAAAAACTTCTTGCCAAGTCTGACTTAAATGTAGCACACTTATTTTTATTACAAAAAAAAAAAAGAGAATTGAATTGCCAAGGTTTATTTTTCCTTCTTTAGGTGATGTTATCAAACTATACAGACATGGGTGGTAGGAGAAGGGGAACCTGTGTCCCCGTTCTGCAGTCTGTCTCTGGTAGTGTCTGCCTGTCTGAAAGGCAGGTGCACCTGGGCAAAAGTCTGCTCTCCATCAATCTTGGTGCCTCTGTAATGGTGATGCTGGCTGCCACAGAAAGCTATACACCATGATTTCATCCATAGCATCTGTATGGTTAAGAAAGGACAGGTGCAGTGCAGTCCTTGTCAGCTATGTGTACGTGCAGCTGCCTTTATTACCTTCAATAGTTGTCCCCCATCTCACCGCCTATAAAGCTCTTGCCTCTCCAATTCCACTTTAATGCTGCCTCTTTTTTTTGTGGGGCTTCTATGAATTAGGGCTTATACATGAAAAAATATGGTGGTTAACTGAATTCAACTACAGTCCGTTGGAAACAGGTTTTTGAAAGAAACTAGAGTGTTGGCTCAGGCTGACTCACAGTGTCTGACTCTTGGTGAAATGCAGCCAAACTGTGCCGTTGATTAGGAACAAAAGTCCTTGATCTATTTTGATACAACTTGATAGGTTTCATAAGCACAGGTTGGGAAAACTGTTGGGGAGAAAAAAAGCTTCAGTTCATAGTCAGCAGCAAGATGCAGTGTATTGAGAGCTGGCTAATCTGTGCTTTGTGGACCTTCCAGATGAATTTGTAATAGCAAAGGAGGAATGTTTTTGGAAATAGGTGTTGCCAGCTGAAACAGAAATCACATTTCTGTAAACACCAGTGGTTGCATTTGTTTTTTTTCTCAGAATTAAAACTTATGGTTTTTTTTTTTAATGGTCCCTCATGTCTGGTCACCCTTGCATCATTTTTCCATATTACCTGTTGCCATAGTATCCAAGTAATGATGCCAAAATGATTTGAGATGAGTGAAATTACACGTTGCTGGGTGTTTACCTTTAACTTGAACAATGAGAATATAACAGAAAGCTGCACCAGATGTCTAAAACTAGCAGGGATGAGAACTATATTTGGGGGAGGCTATCTACATACACAACTTTAGGTCTATCCTACAGCTGCCTTGTTTAATACTGGGACTCCTTGCGTGGACAGTGAAGAGACATGCCCCATTTCAGAACACACATGAGCTGACAGTCTGTGTTGCCCTCAGCCATATAGGGTGTATGAAAACAAGTGTTAAATCTGTGTTCTTCTTTCCTCAGCATATGTTTGAGTGGGTTTTTTTAGTGTGGGTTTTTTTTTTTTTTTTCCCCCTCTTTTTTGGCCTTGTTTTCATAGCCTTACTAGAACTTTTTGTGCTAAAGGAAGAAAAAAATTCTGTGGTCTTATGAAAAATATTTAATAACATTTTCTTTTCTGAATGCTTTATCTTGCTGTTGTTCTTGTGCACATTCTGCCTTGGAGATGATCCATATTCCTTAAAATAATTTCTCTGAGAGCAAACACATACATGCAGGGGGAGGGAGTGAAGAAGGTTTGTCCTTGTGGCCTCTGGAGACAATGCAGAGGGGATGAAAATGCTCCCTTCAGTGTTGTCCTCAGGGCAGTTTGTTCCCTTGTGCCAGAGACATGGGCTCTCACCGATGACCTTCCCTACCTGTTCCAAGGTGTAGTTACGATTTGTGCCTCTGCCAAATAACAAAAGCGTCTCCAAAAAGTGACTGGAAGAATATGTGTGTGTGTGTGTGTGTTTGTTCTTCCAGATACCGTGTTGAACTGCACCCCCAAATGCAAATAAAATTATTATTTTCTTGCCCATGTGACCTATACTAATATTAATATTAAAAGATGAAGTACTGTAGTATAAATGAAGGCTTACAACTGTTTACATGTTGAATAGTTCTGATGGGAGCCAAAGCATGACTAGGAAGGACAAACTTCAAAATGACTACATTCTCTACAGAGCCCTTTGAGCGAAGTTAATTCCTCTGCCTATTTCATTCAGCTCCTGATCTGCAAGGCAGAAGAGGTCTTTCCTGAGTCACTAAATGCAGGTTGTTTGTGCAGTCAGCCTGCTCCCCTAAATCCCACCATCCTTCATACATGCTCTTGTAGTTGGGAGTGAAGGAAACCTCAGCTTGCTGTGGTGAGCTGAAGGAAATCCTCCATCCTGTTGCTCACAGGGAGTTGGCTGGGAAGACGCCATCTTCACTGCTCTGAATGGTTTGCTCTTTACTTCATGTCAAGGAGCTTGAGCTCAGTGCATGGGTATCAACAAGCCTGACCACAGGAAAAAAGACTACCTTAGACTGCAGGCGTTGAAATTGGCTTCCCCAGGCTGCAGCAAGGACAGTCAGTTCAGGTGCGTTTCCTACATAAGGTCAGAGGAAGGTGGCATCCTCTCTCTGGGGCTGGCCACTTTGCTTGGTGCCTCCAGCCTCTGCCACTTGAGTAAGTGCTCAGTGTAGGGAGCACCTCCCTGCCTGTCTTTGGGAGGAGAGAAGGGGCCATTTGAATCCATGCTCAGTCAGCTGAGAAGGGAAGGAATGGCTGGAGCAGGGGAAAGAGAAATGCAAGGGTTGTGTTCTTAGCATCCAACTTCTGCTGCAGCACAGCAGGCCCAGCGTCTGTCAGAAACCCTGGTGAAGACCAGTGCCCTTCCTCTCATTTGGACTCTGACCAAGACCACCAACATTTTGTAATATTTTTTTTTAAGCTGAAAGTAGTTGAAGTAGCTACATAAATCCCACAGCCCTGGAGAAATGGCTGTGGAGTCTGTCTAGGCAAAACAAGCAGGAAAAATATTACTTCAGGAGAAATATTACTTCATCAACAAAGTACTAAGGATATGTTTTGAATCCACACATCATGAGCTAATTACCAGATGGGCTGAGTACTGCAAGAGAAATAGCTCAGATAGATAGATAAACATCAAAAAGGATGAGTCAAAAAGCCATCTGAAATGCATTTTGTCTCCTTGTTCACACAAATGACCTTCAGTTATTCTGTTTCACATCTCTGTACCCTTTGCTCTGTTAGATTTCCTCAGTTTTTTTCACAGTGTCTTTTACTAGGGTGGGAGAACAAGAGCAAAGAAGCACCTTTGCTTGGTCTCTCCCCGTGCCTCGTGCTAGTGCAGGCATGGGAGCCTGTGTGTGCAGTGGGTGCTTGGGGCTGGAACCACTGGGGAGGAGTCTGGGCTTGCTGGTATTGGGAGTTCTGCAGCAGGGCCCTGGCAGCTGTGAACATGTGCGGATTTGTAAGGGACAGTGAAGAGGATCTGAGAGCTGGCACTCACAAGACCTGATGGCAGTAAAAGACACATGGGCTAAATGGGTGCAGGGAAGAGACCGAGCAGAGTCAAACCATGCAAAAGTGACAATTTTTGTCCTCTAGGTGCCCTTTTGAAGCAGACTTAAGTAATACCCTTTGTTTATTTGGCCAGAAAACCAATTGGTAGATAGAAGCATTCCTTGAGGTTTTTTTCTCATCTAGCTATTTGTTCCTTAATCTGTTTTCTTTTTTCTTTTTCCTTCCCTTTTGAATAACAAAGACAAAAGCAGTTTCATCCATATTTCTGCTCATCTTTAAAGGCATCAGCAGTGAGCGTTATGTTTGTGTTACGCTGATAGTGAGCTATGACTAAATAAAAACAAATGAAAGCACTTTTATGTATTCCATTTGCCTTTTGCTGGCCAGGTTACATGGTGTTATATCAAGCTTAGAGTATTTGGAGCTCATCCTTATTTTGTGACACTTTTTGAGGGAGAGTTTTTCTGACCTTTAAAAGGTACCTTTGAAAGGGTAGACTCCTTCAACTGTGAAAAGCAGGAAGGTACCATTCAGTTTTTGTCCTAATCTTCCATGTGCTTCCTTTTGAAATGCAATGATCTTTGTAACTGGCCTCTTTTCTCTTTCTGATCCCCATCTCTCTCTTCCACCTCTCCCCAGCATTGGTTAAAACAGGGAGAATTTTATAGCTGGATGAATATGTAGTTAATATACTATCTTGACCTCGAAGGTTTAGCCTCTACAATGTATTTAGAGAAGTCAGGTGAAAGGGTTCATTAATATTTTACTGCATTACCTCATTCATGCTGCCACAGTGTTAAATATGTGCTTTCACTGACTGTTTGTTGCAGGAGTCTGATGGTCACTTTGTCATGAGCCGTCTGTTGGCGGCTCCCTCTTCCACCCCAGCACCGGCTGCAGGAGGTGCCGGCTTGAAAAATTAACGAAAGCCAATATGGTAGCGCTGTGTGATTGAAAAAGAAGACAAACATACACATGCACAGATGTGCAATGGCCATGTGTGTGTGTGTTTCATGTACACGCTACTGCTACTTGAACATATAAGACCAGATGGTAAAGTTGCGTAGCAGGCATTAGCTGGTATCCAGTGATATAGCAGGATGAATCCTAGCACAGCTGGGCTGTCTCAGGCCCTGTGGAAGTGTTGAATTCCTTACAGTAAGACCGTGTTCCCTCTGAAAAATGATACTGTCTCATCAGTAGGTTTGGAGGTTTGCGTTGCAACCACAGCACTGAGAACTTTACACTAGGAGATCCTCATGTGTTCAGTTGTGGTACCCCATACCTAGTGGTGCTGAAGGCAATGAGGAAGGAGCAGGAGAAGGAAATAAAAGCACTACGTGTGATGTTACTAGTGAAGGGAAGCAGGAAGAGATGGTCATAATACATCTGAACTCTGTGTGTGATATGTGTCCCTTCAGATAAACAACCCTGGCTTGGGCTCATGATCTGGTGTGTTCAGGGCCTGGGCAGGGACAGGATGGGGATTTTTATTTCATGCATTTTGCTGGTCACAAGAGTATAGGTCATTTCCACATATGGAAGGCGGGAGAAAGACAGTTTCCTTCATATGTGAATAATCCCACAGTTATTCTTGAGAGAGGAAAGTCTGCAGCTGCCCTGGTCATCAGTGTCCAGCTAGTCTTCTCCACAGCAGATTATTTTCATTAGATTTCTGTTCTAATAACAGCTCTAAATAGCAGTCAGTGGAACTGGCCTTGGGAGGTGCCTGTCAGGCCAGAAGAGGTGAGGAGAGGTGTTTTGTGGCTATTTGCATGGCTTTGTACTTGTACAGCACATCCTTCAGGCAATTCTTGAAGCTATGTTGCGAGTGATTTCTCATACCATTAACTGTTTCAACTTGAAACATGAGATTGAGGAGTTTCTTCAATCAGAGGAGTCTCACTGAATGATTCTGAATACTATTTCTCCTCCAGCTCTTTTTCTGCTGTCTTAAATGTCCACCTTAATACTTAATGTGCCCTACAAAGACCTGTAAAGAGAAGCCCTTCAGTACAGTGAGGCAGGCTTGTACTGCACTCATAGCTTCTGCTCCCTTGGCCCTTAAATGAGGAATCTGCCTTTCCTGTTGCACGCTCACAGTTTGCTTTGCTCTTGCTGTCCCCAAGCTTTTCATAAAGCATTAGATTTCCTCTGTTTTCCTTCCTCTAAGAAAGAAGCAACAAAAAAAATGATCTAAAATAGTCCATATGCACCAAGGATAGAAACACCGTTTAAATATCACATGATGCCATACAGCACAGCAGCAGTTTTACTCTCACAGCATCACCTGGGGATTAGCCAGTTTAGCAGATCAGGGAAGACTCTGACTGCTTCGATTACACAAACACTGGGAGCTGAACCATTTGCCTTGTCACACATGCAAGTGGGACTTCTGGGATGCCTGGTGTTACTGCACTGGCTATGTTGTCAGAGCAACTCTCCTTGCACTGATTTAGTAAGTACACACAGGTTTCTAAATAGAGCTGAGGAAAACATGCTGCAGCTGAAATCTGCTTCTCCTCCTCTTTTCTGAAGTTATGTCAAGCCCATCCATAGGTATAACAAGGGAGGAAATGCATTCATAGGCTGGGAAAGAAAAGCAGCAGGTTTCTTTGTTCCCTATGGTCCAGGGGAACAAATGTTGGTGGTGATTCTGCTGTAGCAAAGGAAAAAAGTAGAGATGAGGGATTTTGGTTTGTGTCTTGGAATGGCTAAAGGAGTGGCCAGTATAAAGGATACATTTTAGGTACAAGTCAATTTAAAACATGTCTTGGGAGCACAGGCTTGGCTTTTGCCTGGAGAAGGCTGCTTAGCCATTGCTCCCATTATGAAATTCAATCCGAAATTCCTTAAGAAAAAACATTTGATATAAGTGGTTTTTTTGGTTGTTGTTTCTGTGGTGGTTTGTTTTTGGTTTTGTGTTTCCCCCCCCGCCCAGTGGAAATCAGAGAATTAATTGAAACTCCTGTTTCTCTTTGAAGGCACTGGTGACACTGCTCTAATGCTGACATGCAGAGGCATGTGAACGCAGGCGATGCCATGGCTGGGAGCTGCTCCTGCCACAGCCTCTGACACTGGGACAGGATTGGGCTCACAGTCCCAAATGAGACATGGCTTTCTCCCAGGGCTCAGCCCCTCAGTCTAACTTTTTGGTGAACTTCTTGGCTTTTATCGTGAACACAAGCTGCTATTGAGGCACCTTTTGGAGCTGAACTCCAAGTTGGTTTGTGGCTGTAGCTGCAGGTGTTTTAAACAGTGTGTCTTTTTAAACAATGTTACCAGATAAATGCTGGAAATGGGATATGACTAAACTTCAACAAATATGATATCGCCTCCTTGGCCATGCGGTTTTCCTCATCTCTGAAAAAACAGTCTAATTAAAATAGCAGAAAATATTGAATTTGCAGTTAGCTCCCTGTGACCTTACAATTGAGTGGTAAAATGCCCACAGGCTTCACACGGGTGCCCCTGCTCTGCCTTGCCTATTAGTGCAGCGTTGCACAAGTCAATTGGGTGGGAATAAATGGCCTGTACCCCTGTGTTCAACGGCAGGGAGCACTGAGGGAAACGGAGGGTGATGCTCGCCACTACCACATGGTTGTTTTAAGAACTGTTGTAGCCAAAACAGTTTCCACAATGTAGTGGAAAAATGAAAGCTCAGCACTGTGAGTCAGGGCTGGCAAACCTGAGTCTACAGAAAACTGGATCATCTTCAATTTAGTGCTTGATGCTGCAGGAACCACCTGGGATTGCTAGGAGAGGAGCAGAATGAGAATGTGTTTTCCATCAACATGGTGCTGACAACCATGATGGTCTTTTACCCCTCTGGCTAACAAGTGCTGTGTCTTAAAGCAGCAAAGTATCACCCCACCTTTTACCTCACCAGAAAAAATGGTAAAAAGAAGAGCAGCTGCTTCAGTTTAAAACGTGAGTTTCTGGGAAGGTGCAGAAACAGACGGCAGTGTTCAGCTCCAGGTCTTGGGCTTCTGCCCTGGCCACTTAGCTGTGTCCTTTTTCCTACACAGGAGTGAAGCTAGGGCAGAAACTGCTGAGGGAGCCATTTTCAGGTAGTGTAGTTAGCATGTATTTATTTAATTGCAAGAGAGAGTGGTAACTGGGGGACACCTTGGAGTGGTAACAGTTCACAAAGGATTACAGGTTTTTTGTCTTCTGACACTGGCTGCTGTGTAGCAGGATCAAAAGAGGGGTATAAATAGAGCAGCCACAGGTGTGTGGTATATGGTGAAGGTGCAAGCAGTCATTAGGAGCAGATCCCAGGGACAACCCCCCTTTGGCACTTTATGTCACACAAGAGAGCAGGCTGAGCAGTGGGGTTGGGTGGTTGCTGTTGTCCTGATGCACCTCAGTGACATTTACTGAAATAAGCCATAGGGTACTTTCCCCACAGCTCCCCTGGGAGCTCAAGCACTTTGGAGAGAACACTGCAGGAATCAAATAAATTCCCTTCACAGTCTCCTGGCTCTCATGTAAAGTGAAGCTCCTGCATAAGAGTGATGGCCAGGCACTCAGGAAATGCTCCAAACACTTCTTGAACTAAGGTATTCACCAAATTTGTGAAGAACTAAAAGTAAGGGTGCCAGCATTAGATCTTATTAGACTTGGCCTCCCTCCATGCCTGGTTTTCCGTCTTGACCTTGAAACAGGCTGTACCACCATTTCCTGAAGAAGCACGTCAGGATCAGCATGTCCTCTGATAGCACCTGGAAAGCAACATTCTTACCAGCTAAATAAAGGAACTGTACTCTGGTAGATGGGAGAATAGAATAGAATAGAATAGAATAGAATAGAATAGAATAGAATAGAATAGAATGGAATGGAATGGAATGGAATGGAATGGAATGGAATGGAATGGAATGGAATAGAATAGAATAGCATAGAATAGAATAGCATAGAATAGAATAGCATAGCATAGAATAGCATAGCATAGAATAGAATAGCATAGAATAGAATAGCATAGAATAGAATAGCATAGAATAGAATAGAATAGAATAGAATAGAATAGAATAGAATAGAATAGAATGGAATAGGAATAGGAATAGGAATAGAATAGGAATAGGAATAGAAAAGAAATAGAAATATTTCAGCTGAAATGGACCTACAATGAGCAACTAGTTCAACTGCCTGACCAATTCAGGGCTGACCATAAGTTAAAGCATGTTATTAAGGTCACTGTCCAAATGCCTCTTAAACACTGACAGGCTTGGGGCATCAACCACCTCTCTAGGAAGCATGTTCCACTGTTTGACCACCCTCTCAGTAAAGAAATGTTTCATAATGTCCAGTCTCAATTTCCCCTGGTGTAGCTTTGAATCTGAAGCTTCTCTGGAAACATTAAAATACCAAGTTCTGTAAGGAAAGTAAAACCACTGATGCTTAAAAAACAAAATTTATTTTAAGGCTGTTTCTTCTTTTCTGACCTAGGCTTATTCCATTGAAGAGCTGCTCCTGTATTGAACAAAACAGGGAGTCGTAAAACCTGGGAAAATAACCACAAGGATCTGTTTCATTTAAGTATGACCTGGTACCCTTCTAAAAGGCCATTTAATCCCATCCTTCCAGTTCAGTCCATTTGTATAGGTTATGGCTTATGTTATCATCTTGTAAACCGTAATTTCTTGATTACAAGGGTGGAAGAGGGAAAACAGGACCTCTCCCTGGCAGTGGTCAGCTCTGAAAAATTGGACACGGGCTTACAGTATTTCTGTATAACTATACTGTAGCTTTGGACCTGATGACTTTGTTCTGACATTTTGGAGGTGGTTGTTACAGCAGCCAATAAATTGTCTTTGGTAAGCTACAGTGACTCTGGCAGAATCCTATAATTGCGGCATAATTCAGGTTGCAAGGGACCTCGAGAGGCTTCAGGTCAAACCTCCCACACAGAGCATGACCAGTTATAACAGGTTGCTCAGGGCTGTGCAGTCAAGTTTTGAAAAACCTCTAAGGCTGAAGATCCCACAGCTTCTCTGGGCACTTGCTCCAGTGTTTGACTACCTTCATGGTGAAAAGAACTTTCTGTTTAATCAGACTCTCCCTTGTTGCAATTTGTGTCTGTTCCTCTTGATCTACCATGCAGCTCTGCAGAGCTTGGCTCCACCTTTCCTCTTCCCCACCATTAGGTAGCTGCAGACACAGGTAAGCATAAACTTACATAAGACCACCATGGTTGTCAGCACCATGTTGACGGAAAACACATTCTCATAAGCTTACATAAGCTCTCACCTTGGACTTCTCCTTTCTAAAGCTGAACTAGCCCAGCTCTCTCAGCCCCACCTTGCAGGTTTTGTCCTCCAGCCCGCTGCCAGACTCATCCAGTATGTGTCTTTCACCAGAGACCCCCCAAACCTGCATGCAGTTCTCCAGCTGCGGTCTCAGAAGTGCTGAATAGAGGGGACTAATAAATTCCCTTGACTTTCAGCTGTGCTTTTGTAAACACAGTCCAGTGTGCTGTTGTTTTTCTTTGCCTCAAGGGCACACCCCTGGTGTTGGGTCCTTTTACTGTAAAGCTGTTCCCTAGCCACCTACCTCATCAGAATTTCTGCACTGGGTTAGTCTGTCTCAGATGCAGGACTCAGCTTTAGTCTTAGTTGAACTTCATGAACTACCTGGCAGCTCATTTCTCTGGCATCTTGAGGTCTTCCTTGAAAGGCCCTCCCTGTAAAAAGTGCCCACCCCATGCTCCAGGAGGGCAGTTGACATATTATCACAAACCTTCCCAGACCCATATTTGGTGTCCACAAACTTAGTGAAAGTGCACTCTGTTCTGTGCTCCAGGTTTCTCATAAAAACATTAGATGGTATTGGCCCCAATATTGACTCCCTAAAGATTGCCACTCGAAACTGGGTGCCAGTTTAATTTTATGTGGACACTTGGGCTGAAAGGCTGATCATTAGCAGTACACTTTTCACCTGGTGTAGTTAGCTATCCAGTCCATGTCACCAATTTAACTGTAGGTTGTTTTAAAAAAATAAATAGAAAACCAACAGAAGAATCCTTTTATTTTCAAAGTTTGATCAATCCATGAAAGAAAGAGCAGCACATTTCTGCAAAGCCCAAATAACTGTACAGCTCATTCTGCTGATAGATTTTTCTCACCAGAAAGGAAGTGCCTGTTAAAGAGAAGTAACCAGGAAGGGAGCCAGAACCAACTGTGTCCAGCATGGTTCTGCTGGCTGGTACATTTAGAAACATATTACACCCTTCACACTTCTCCTTCCAGTGTTGCTCTCCTTAAAATCACTGAACACCCCCAGGTGAAGATCCATCTATCCACAAAGGACATTTTAGCATCCCTGCTGGATCCTATGTCAGGGCTGACCTCTATATTTTGATTTTCATTCATAGGTCCTATGGAAGAAATGGAGCAAAACTCTCCACCGGGGAATGCTGCCCAGCTGTATGAGAAGTCACCTTTCCAATATACTTTGGAGGAAATCAGGTTGTCTTCCAGTGAGTTCCAGTCACCAAATGATTTTATCGTTACAATATGATGAAGCACTTTTTATTTTGTGCACTTCATGGTGCTCAAAATGTTAATTTTCACAGTATAGCATGGGTGTGACAGCATTTGTCATGGAAGCACTCAGCAGAGTATGTTGCAGCTTCATTTAGTTGTGCTGTTTTATGAAGTTCTGCAGTAAAATGTGTCAGCAAATTATGTTGTATTAGTTTCTTTCCGGTGATTAACTAATCATTCATATAATAAATAGCAGCTAACTACAAGAAAGAGATTTATTTGTCACAGAGTTAGAAGAATGTCAAACTTTTCCCATTTCATGTAAAAAGGCAGAGGAAAAAATACTTCTAAAATGACTTTGCAACATGTGCTTTATTTTAAGTCATTACTGAATCAAAACTACACAGTATACCCTTTTAACATACCTTACCCACTCAATGATTTTTTTTCTCAATAATTTTTTTTTAACATGGAATGAAACCTACATTGCAATTGTAAATTTTCATGCTACAATGTTCTCTAATGAGCCATTTGTGTTACTAATAATAGTAATTTAAGAAAAAGGCCATTTTTCAAGCTCATATGTATGTCTATATTTGGGAACTTAAAAAAAAAACCCAACCCGTCTTGGATGTAAAAATGTGACTCGGAATATGTAAACATTTTCACATACCTGAAACACTGGAAGAAGAATATCAGCTAACAGCAAAACAATGGTTGCCTTAAATCATCGAAATGGGAAAAAGCATGTCATGGGGAGAGGAGAGAAGCACACACTATTCAGTCTTTAAAGGCTTATAAGAAATGAAGTATCTCCTTAGGTCATTGAATTCACTTTCTTTTCTCATCTAATGGAAAGCATTAACTTTGAAGAGAATGGCCTAGTAGAACACCCCAATAATTCACCATAATTATCTAGCCATTAGTTAACCTTGACAAAGTGTCAAGTTTCAGTTGCTTTTTTTTTTTTTCCTGAGAAAAGTCATTGATATTTGATGGAAATGTCTTCTGTAACTGTACAAATAAAATAAGGCATTTAAAGAGATTGTTACTTGTTTTCTTTTTGCTAACAGAGGCTTGTCCACAGTGTCCTTTGTACATCAAAACCTCTGCTTTTCTACAAATGGGTATGGCTAGAATGTCTTCAGTTCCCACTGCGGCCCTGGGTCTTGGGTGTCCTGAAGGCTAGTCAGTGTCCCATTACTGTAGCTTGAAAGTCAGTGATGTACAACAGCATATTGCACAATCCAATCTGTATGGCTCCAGAAAGGGTTAAGAAGGTACACTGGAGTCATCCGTGGGTTCACTCCCTTTTCTCTTTAAATTGTAATGATTGTCTGGAAAAATAAATTAGCCAGACAAAAATGCAAACTTTTTGTTGATTAAATTACAAAGCAGTCCCCAGATTGTAGAGGAGTGGCACATTAAAAACAACAAATCATCCAACCTTCTTCACTGTTGATCCTTAATTTGAAAGGCAGCATGGATTCCTAAGGCTGTAGCTTCCAGGACTCCTTCAGTGAAAAATTTTTTTTTTTTTTTTTTTCTTTTCCTTTAAAATTCAGATGAAATCAACTTGATTTGCAGTGTGACACCAAAGAGATCAATTAGTTTTTTCCCTAGTCCACTTGATCATAGTCTCTGGTGAGCGATACAGGAATATTAGTTTGGCATACAGGTCTTCTTCTAGTTCCAGTTCTCCAGTCTCTCGCACTAAGAAAATGTCAGTACACAACTTCAAGATTCGGTCTACATTGGGTAGCTCCTCAAACATAATGGAGTGAGAGATCCCACTGAAAAATTCACGAACAAACTTTCCTATCACCAGGACAACCGAGGCATATAGTCCCATGATGCTGAAAAGAAAGAAAAGAAAGAGCTCAAATCATGTCTTGAAAAAGGGTCAGCCAAGTGTGAGGCAGCTCATCTACACTGCTAAGTGTAGTCTGTCAGCTGAGTGAACATTAATTTCTAATTAGGATCTTGTCTCTGCTGTGCTGCAGAATGAAGGAAAATAAGGTCTCTTCAAACACCACAGAAAATGGGGAACATAAACAGCTCAGGCTGCTGAGTTAAATGGTTTAACCCAGTTGCTGATGGCCTCAAGTCCTGTCTGCTACAGCTTGGAAGTCACAATGGGAAATCCAACAACTGCTGGCTGCTAAAGGCAACTGATCTGTAAAGTTTCATATCTAATATTTTTTATTAATGTACATGTAACTGGTGACAGACTAACAATAACCTATCCTCCCCTAATCCTCCTCTGAGGAGTTCTCCAAAATCATGCCAGAAGGGCGTATCTCCTGGGAATGCATAGTCTCCTGCCTTCCTCTGTCTGTGGAGATATATTTCATAAATGTTTCACACCCAGGGTCCTGGCTACAAGATTGGAAAGGTTGACAAAACTGGGCAGAGCTTGGCCAGAACTTGATCTGTAGCTAAACTAATCTTTTGAATTATTTTACTTCAATGGGAAATTGGTGCAAAGAGTGCTTCTACCTTTTTTTCCCACTGGAGAGCAGGTTTCGAAGGTAGTAACATTCCTTACAAATATGAAGTCTTCTACAGATAACATTAATAGACATGAATTTGAAAACCTCACAAAATCCCTTTTTAAAATGTTGTAATGTTTAAATGCTACAACAATAAAAAAGAAATAACCCCCCCAAACCAGCAAATAAAGTCACCTCTATCTTATCTGCATTATTTTCATTTTACATAAAGATTCCTTCTTACCCATAGCCAGCCAAGAATCCAAGGCTTGGTGGACTGACTTTATCACTAAATATGAAGAGTTCAAGACTCTCTTCAGACGTTTTGTATCTTTTTCCCAGCTGATTCAAAACCCACCACTCACGAACTCCCTCACTGGACACATTTTTGACCAGGGAAACTGTAATGTTTTCCCATCTGCAGTCTATTGGAAAAAAGAAATGTTAATATATATACCAAGAATTGCAGAAGTCAAACTGTTTTGAGGCAGATACTTCATTTTATCATGCATGACAAAATGACTGAGCAATGGAACAATAAACGTTTGTTATAATTCTCCTAAAACCCATTTTACATTATTTATGTACAAAAGTATATCATCTAGACTTGTGTGGCTTTCTTTTTGCAAATCTCATCTGAATGTGCATTAAATAAATAAAATGTTTCATATCACCTATGTTTTATTCTGTACAACTGTCAAATAATGTCAGTATTTTCAGGCCAAAGTATCAATAACAATCAGCATGTCTGCATTTCAGGCCTAAAGAAACACATTTAACCTGGAGGGATAGTGGTCAGCTTCTATATGTCAAAGTATAAATCATTCATGTCTTGGTATAAAAGATGTTATTCTCTTATATCTAGAAAAGCATACTATCTTATTACGGATACTGTTCACACAGACAGGAGGTGGACTCTGGCCCTCTTGATTTCTGGGGATCATATATTAGCAGTGTATACATAAAAGCCCTTTTGAAGAATCTCAAAGTAAGAGTTCTTTGCGACAGGACCTGAGTAGCGACAGTCAAGCACTCATCACTTATTGCTACTCAGAGCTAGGTTTAGCCTCAAGAAATATTTTGCCTAATTAATCTAATCATGGTTACTGAACCTTGAACAGTAATGTACTACACAGTACAGTAGTGTAAGACATAGTACTGCTACTATGCTCTAGCACCAAATTTAACCTCTGCTGAGCAAAGTGGTCTTAGATAAAGACTTTTTCCTACTCTTCGAGCTCAACAGGTTTTTCACATGCATGTATGTGCACATGCATACATGTATTCTGTATGTCTGTGAGTACCTGCATGCATTTTTATTGGGTAATAGCACTCTGAATTCAATGACTTATCTAAACTGGATTCTTTGTGGTCAATAAGGAAGGAATAGCTAAAAAAAATATCATTCAGTGTCATTATTTAAGCTGAAGAGCTACATTTGCAGACATGCAGCACTACTGACTGTTTGTGGTAAGGTAGCAGAGAGGTGCGGAGAAGTGAAATTTGTCATCACTTCCTCAGAAAACAAGGGAAAGCAGTTCCCTTGGAACTGGACTTTTAAGGAAAGGAGCTGGACTTAATCTTTAGAGTCCTTACTGTTAAATACAAAGCTAAAATACATCCAGATGCATTTTCTGTCTTACACTGTATTACATCATCTCTCCCCAAGCTTTCAGGCACCAGGTAGAAATCATTGTAAGCCCGAGGTGCCCCATAACAGCTCTGTGAATGTGCAAATGTGAGTGCTGTGTTGCACTTCTTTTAATCATAATCTGTTTTCCATGGTCTGGACACATACCTGTCAATAGCTGCTTTATGGGTTTTGCCTGAGAATCACTAGGAGCCTTGATGTAGTATGGATACACTGTCTCTAATGTTCTGGAAAAAATGAGAAAGCAAATATTTCATATTTTTATACCTCTAAAATAATTTAGAATACCTAACAGGGCTATACACAGTTCCCAGTAATTCTTGGCTTAAGCTATGATTTTATAGTGTTCAGATGTCACATCTGAAAGTTAGCTGGATTTATTAACTATGTTCTGTCAGTACTTCAGCAAGGACCTCCATCCATAATGTTGCCATTCACACGCCATGAATCCCAACACACCTGGGGCATGTGTTTGCAAGGAATGTAGACTTTATATTTTGTTCCTCTTTTTAACAAAGCTGCTTTTATAGTCAGCTATATAAGCAGCACAAAGAAAGGCAATGCATCACCACTAGTAAACAAGCTAGAAAAATATGTAGCTAGAAAAATACGTGGTGATAACAGTTATTGCTTCAGAATTTCAAGATGTTTTGATAATAACAGCTGAAAAAGGTGAGAATTTTTGACAGAATCTTTTACTGGGAAATATTTTCAGAGTTTGTAGGAGGATTTTAAACTTTAAAAGAAAGGTGTTTGTAAAAAGTTCTTCCACTGGACTGAAAATTAAATCACCTTAAGTGGGAATAAATTACCAGTATCCAGAGAGAAAAATATTTCATTAAAAGCAGAGATACTGTCTTACCTTTTTGCTCAAATGACTGAAAAATTCTAGGGAAGGGGAGCTCTCAGGGAAGTTCTGTGACACTTTGCTACACTGCATATACCAGGCTGAGGAAGAACAGAGGTGGCCTATTTAAAATCCCTCCTGATCACTCCAGCAGGCCCAAAAGATAGCTAAGAAGAGCTCAGCAGCTAAGTTGTCCCAACAGAGGTGGTGGCAGAAAGCTCCCTGCTGAAGTAGTCAAATGGCTACTAGCTACCACAACCATTTTTCCTTTATGACAAAGTAAAAAATGCTTAAATCAACAATATTATTGCAACATGGGCAAATGCAGGTATATCTTCTATGTTACTGCTTGCCTCCTGCAAAGAGAAAATTATGAAATACTTACCTCTTCCCACAAAAAAGCAAAATTTACCCTTCTTGGCACTACATCACCTTAGAAAATGTGCCTGCATCCTCACACAGCAGAAAAGTAAAAGAGGCATAAATATTTTTAAATTCAATGATCAGATGTGCAACAACAGTCTGTCTGGACGTACAAAAGGGCATGGCTGCAGAAAAATAGTTGTGCACAGAAAAGACAAATCTCATTTCCACTTACTATCAGATATGAGCCTCTCAGAGTTTTCACTATCCCAGTTGGCCTCAGCTTTAGCTTTTCAACTCTTGTGGCCACAAATCAGATCAGGTGGCCTTTGTGGATAGCTTGTTGGCTTAGCAGTATTTAGAGACTACTGCTGTAAAGTAATCCCCCATGAACAGGCGGAAGAGGAAGAGCCAGACTCCTTTCAAATCTGAAAGGAGGCACCACTGCTGGTAATGCTATAAGGCTATATCCATAGAATAATGTTTGATATTTATATGAAGAGCATGCTCTTTCTGTCTTGTGAATTTCCATTACAGGAAAAGATCTGATGTCAGAAACGACTGCAGATGTTATCCTTTGACCGCAGTGATTTAACACTTCCTTGCCAATCTAATACTATTCAGGAATGACAATGAGAAATACAGTCTGAATGGTTATTTAGAACAAAAAAAAATCATCAGTCCAACATCCTCAGATCAAGTTGAACTGAAGTAACTCAAAAGAGAGTTTAACTGTGAATATACTGCAATGAACTTGTGCTTATCCAGTAAATCAAAGAAAAGTAACTAATAGCTTCACCATGCTTGTTGGTGGTATTCCAGTGTTCATGGTCTTCTCAGCCTACATTTATCATAGGAAATAAGCTTTTACCTTTAATGTTACTATTATGTGACTTCAATGCTGTTGGCCTCTGTGAACAAGGCTCCAAAGTTATTAGAGGGGGATAGATGGGCAGACAAATGATACAGCTACACAAGCCTGACTTCCTTAGGAAATTAGGTTTAAAAAGGGAAGGTTTGCATATAAATAGGCAAAGAAAATAACTTACACCTTTTCCAGTTGCTCTCCAGACATCATTGTAGCAATATCTGTTCTGGTGTTCGGTGGTAGGGCAAAGGTAAGTTTATCTGATGCTATTTCAGCTTTGGCACCAAGGGTGAGATTTCTGTGGTAAGTAAAAGGGAACATTGTCAACCTACAATGAGAGCATAACCTAAACACGTGTTTGCTGAATGCTAGAGCCAACTGTCTAACTGCTCTGACCCTGGCTATCCAAGCCTTTGCTAAAGCAAGCATCAAGCTACCTGTATCTGAGATGGTGTGTTTTCCCATGAAGAATATGTAGCAGCCTTAAGGGTATATTTTTTCTAACTGACTATGAATTACAGGACAATGATGACAAATTAATATAGTCTTGCTCATCATGTCAGTCAAAACAGAATGGGAAAGGGAGCATGCCTGCTCTGACTTTAGGCAAGAGGACCATATGCATAACCATACATTCCATACCAGGGCAGCTAAGGATGCTGCAGTCAGCTGCAGCTTCCCAAAATCCCACCTCAGCCCAGCAGAACTGTGTGGCTAACAGGCCTCCCCCAAGACTTCACGCCAGCTGCAGAACACAGCTGGGGCAGGATTAGATTTTGCACAATGCCTTGTGCCATGCCCTGTGGTTGGGATGCAGCAGCTGGGGAAGGCAGCTCCTGGGTTGCTGGGGGCTGCAGCAAATCGTCCCTGGCAGATGATGTGCAAAGGCAGAAAGCATGTATGCTGCCTGAGTGACACTGAAAGGCTCATCTTACAGCTGCTTGTTGTCTCCTGGCCTAGATGAAAGACAGCAGTTTCCCTTTTACAGAGAAAAAGTGGAGGTCACTGTGGTGTCTTTACAACTTTCAGTCATTCACAGTCACAATGTAATCCACAGGATATAATTTGAGAGTGAAAAAGGTCTCTTTCAACTAGTGTATGCATGTTTGTAGTTAGGCAAGCATATGGACAAACTGAGTAGCAGTATTAAAAATTAATATAAGGTTCAGAAATGATGGAGTGATGTAATTCACTAGCTAATACTGTGCTTCCAGGAAAATAAGAGGGGTCAAATAAAGTTGAATTAAAGGTGCAGATTCATTACAAACCTATTTTTGACTGTGGAAGGACTGACCCAGCATGTTCAGAGCTCCCACAGTGATTCAACTGACCTGCTTCTTGTGCACAGTCTTTTGCTGAGGATTGCTATAACAATCCAGCATCTACTTCCAACAAATGAGGCAGATACTGGGGCTACAAAGGTACTTAATTTCCATGGAGTGATGATTTAACTGCAATTTAATCCAGCAGTCTACAGGGATCCCAGCAGGCAGACAGTAGCCAACAAACCACCTTGGTGACTGGGTGTGCTCCAGCCTTCACACAACTATATATTCTAGGCTGTCTCTTGCAGAAACTTCATTGTAAAGTAATAGTTCACTGAGGCTAAAGGAACCACAAGCAAATGGGCAAAGGTCTTAACAAAATGGATCTGAGCCACTGTTATGCTATTTGCATTACAAAGTCTCTGATTATATGTGTATCTAAAAAATAGTTTGTGTCAGTTCCAGACTCCCATAATAAAAGGGCCAAGCAATTCTGTTTGTATTTTCTCACAGTTTTTCTGTCTTAGCTAGGTGTAAGTATTCAGTTCCCCAAAATGCTAACAAGGTTCTTTTCTTTGGGACAGTTTATTTGAACATCACCTAAAACTGGCTAAAATTTTCTTACTTTCTCCTCCTGCCACTCAAGTCTCGTTGAAAATTCCACCCTGCCTTTTTAAATAATGTACTTGGAAGTGGCTCCATTCTCTTTTTATTTTTTGAGAACCGCAGGCAACAAATGTTTTCCTGGGTAACAAAGGTCACTTCTCTCAATCTCTGTCCCTCCTACTTTCAGGTTTTTTTGCTCTGCAGTACAACAGAATTTGCTGAAAAACTAAACCAAAAGTACAGCATGGAACTATTCTGCTGAGCGAATGCTTGGCAAATGATCCATCCTCATAACAACCATGTTAATTACCTTTGAATGCTCCACGAAAGAACTACAGTGAACTCAGCTGAAAAATCCAGCAGTCCCTGTATCATTTTCTCTCTACTGGGAGGGCTGATGGTCCATAAAGAGTTTGAATTTCCCTCTAGATCTGCTAGAGTTATATCTTCTTTTGCATAGCTCTCTAGAAACTGCAAAGCAGCCTGCAGGTTCAGGAGAGGAAAAGAAAATTTCAGTGAGGTGATATTCACAAGACGCAGAGCCATATTTCCCAGTCAGGCAGAATTGTAAATGTTTGATTAATTGTTAAGTGCAGTGGTTTGCACTGATTGTTTTCCTGAGTTACCAACTGGGCCTATAGATGGGAAGGAGAATAAGCAAAGTATAACCGAGCTAAGAAGGCAAAACAAAATTGGTCCCGCTGTTTGAAGAATTACAGCCACATAGGTCAACGTGAGTATGAAAGTTCATCAGGTAAACTCTGTAGAGTCTATTTAAACTTAAGTTAAAATTTTACTCTGTCTTTTTTTTAAGCATCTGTCTGTGTAGAAAGACGCTCAAAGGATAAGGCAACTTGGAACTGGTAAATTCCAAAGTGGATCAAGATTAATATTACACGGGCTGTTTGGGCTAATATAAAAAATGTTAATTCTTGAATGGGCTAGTAGCAAGGGCTTCTTTTAAAGTTGTATCTGATCAAACCCCAGTTACTTTAGTAATACAACAGTTTCTGCTAATAACTAGCCTGTTTCCTGTAGAAACTTGTGACAACTTTGTGCATGTTGCACCATGAAATAAGTGAGACTGTTTAAATGTTTATGTTTTGACATGTTACTGTCAAAACTCTTCTAGGCCAGACACACTTTCTTTTGACAGCACCACATCTCCTCACCGGGAGGTGAAAGCTGTGTGCTATAGAAAGGAGCATGGGGCTTAAAAGGTGCCAAAACCGTTGTGTCCCCACAGCATGTTTGTTTTGGCAGTACACAAACAGCATCACATCTCCTGAACGTTTGTGTCATTTAGAGGGGAGGTGACAGGTGTCTTGATTAATGATAACTTGTCTCACCATAACCCAGCCCTGTCCTGACAAATGATCTGTCCAAACCTTTATTCATGCAAACACTCTTTATGGAAACATCTTCCAAATGATGACAGCACTGCTGACCACTTAAAACTACACAAACAAAACTCACAAAAGGCCTCCATGGAAACACACACATTTTTAAGTAATGAGGTATTCCACATTTCACTTACAGTGTTACCCCTATAGCTTCCCATAAACGCACTGAAACCAGTCTGATTCAGATCCTTGAGCTGACTCTGTTGAGCACTCATTGTAAAAATAGGCTGGGAAACAAAAGAACACACACTTGTCACATTGACTTCACATCAGCTGCTACACACACAGCACACTGCATCACAGTCAAAGATAATTATGGCACTCAGTTCAACAGGAGAAGGGTTATGTTCTTATGCCACTGAGAAGCAAGCTGCCTCCAGCTACTTAACATTTACTATGTGGACCTGTGGGCAGTTATCTGAGTGTACCTGATGTACGATAATTTATTCAGATTCTACTGCCAGTAGGTTTTGAATTTTTTTTTTTTAATTTTAATTTGCAGGTGAAGATAATATTTTACATCAGTGATAAACTAATATATTTTTAAAGCCAAAAGGGATCATGTCAAAGAAGCTTGTCTGATCTCTTGCATAAGGCGGGAGAGTTCAATTCAATGATGGGAGTAAGAAATAGCACAAGGAAATACAGTGCAAAACCAGAGTTTGCTTTTAGTCTTTCTTCTTTTTTACCTGATAACCTCCTAGAGTTATTGTGATTGATACATCTAGAGGCTTGTTGGTGATGCCTGCAACAGATTTGATTAAAGACATGAAGAGCAGTGGGAACCAGACAATACAAATCAGCAAGACGATAATCATGCCACCCATTCCATACTTCACAACTTTCTTTTTCTTCTGGCCTCTTGGTTGGGGATATCTCTGCAAAAGCAAACAGCAACATGGTAATGTCTCTTCTATCAGAGGTATACTTGGCGTGGTTTGATGGGTGAATATACAACGACCTTAAGGCCTCCCATCTTCTGTAGTAATTTGCTACCCATTATCAGGCCAATTACTTTGAGATTTTTAACCAAACCTGCACAGACACTGAATTTCTGGTGACAACAGAGATAAGTGCCAAATGAACCCATGTAAGTGTGTGTCTGGTGTGAAAAATATTGTAAACCTCTGTGGCATTGATTCTTCACAACCATAAAGAATGGAAAAATTGGGTAGGGTAATTTTAATTTTTTGTCTGAATGAGTGCAAGCATAAACTCACAGAAACCAAACGTAAAATAACAGCAGCAACAGTGATACAACAATTTGTTCAAAAAACTGATATTGGGAGTGACAGACTTTCTTGTATTTGTCTTTCCAAAAAGTTTTATCTCAAAGCTCCTTAAGGGAGAATTCCTCTCATACAGATTGAAATGTTGCAAACTGTATTTCAGGGGAAAAAAAAAAAAATTGTTTGCCAGCAACCGACATGCACAATCAGTAGGATTGTCTGATACTGCACTACATCCACATTCATTTCACACCTCCATACAGTATTTCTAAGAGTTGTTCACAAGCTTGATCCAATCTGTTTCTAGTGAATCCCACACCAACTGCATTCAAGTAATGTTTAAAGTTTTGATGCTGTTCCTAAAGTTTTGACACTGCTGATGTAACATTCTTCTCTTTCTTAGCTTCTCAGACCAAAAGTGACTTTGCTTTTATCCTTCTCTTTTCAAAGAAGATCACACAACACATCTGTTCTGCCTTGTCCATAATTCCTGCCCTCTGTTACTGGCCTCATGATGGAACACTTTAATAGCTTCACCATCCTGTAAAATGCCTTACCATCACCGTAATTTATTTTGGTATATTGTTTTACAGGATTTAACACTGAACAGTGTTTTAGGATCCTGTCTTTCACACACTGCATACTGCATGTACAAAATAAAGATGCATTGTATTGAACTGCAACTCAAACACACGCCAGGAATCTGGCTTTCAGGAAATTGTTCTTGCTTAACAACATGAATCCATAAAGCCCTAGGAGAATATTAAATCTGTAATACAATGCTGTATTTAAAACAAATTAGTTACTTTTCAAAAGCAGTGTATCAAGTCATTTGTCTTGCACTGCAGAATACTGTTTTCATTAAAATATCATATCATGATCACCAGGGGTATATTATTTTTCTGTATGAGATTAGTTCAGGCACCTTTAATGATGTTGCAGAACAGCTCAGAGAGCCTCTAGCAGTTAGAGTACTGAGGCATACCACTCAGTGTGAGAGAGAGACAGAGAGAGTCAGAGTACCAGGAACAACACACAAAGTCATGGGTAGTTATTTTGCCACATGGCATTAGTACACACGATAGCTTAGATGTGGAAATCTTCAGATCAGATCTATTCTACAAATAATGCAGAGTGATCCTGTTGTAGCTTAAAAAAATGCAGTGAAATGGATAGTCAAAGTAGAACTGGATTATTATTGCTCTGACTCCTGAAGCCTCTTTGTGTCAGAAATGGAAGTCATACAGAAAAAGCCTATATACAAGATTCGTGTGCACTTCATCTCTGAGTTAATCTAAGCGACATACTTGGAAAATAATTGCCATTAAGAGACTGGATTATAATAAAAGTAGAAATACGTCAGTAACACTTAAAAATACAGCCATTTCATTGCAGATGTACAATTTCTGACTGGTTGGGTCACTCTTAAAAGAATGCTTAATTTCTTTTTCAAATTGGCAAAATAAGCAAGCATATGGTTGCAATCTTTATAGCGGTTATAAGGAATCCAGAATTTGCAAGTTTAATTTGAACTGAAGCTTAAATGATTTAAAGAGACTGAAATTTCAGTGAGACAAATGGTGGGTTTATCTGGCCTGCAGTTCAGTTCTGGATGTGTGGGGACTCTCTCGAGAGAAAGGAGCCAGCTGAGTTCCCTCTGTGGTTACATGAACCAGGTGTCCCTGGGACCTACACTGTGGATGCACAAGATCTTCCTTCTACTGACCTTTCTCTTCAGTTACAGTTTTCCTGCTACTGTGGGTTATTCGTTTAGTTGTTATGGACAAAGTGAGCCTGTGTGAATACCAGGACTTTTAACCCCGGCCTTGAAACTCAGGCATGTAATTAAGCTAGCAGGCATTTGCTTGTGGAGTTCATGTTAACAGTGGGAAAATCAGCTAGGGACAAAAGAGAAGCCATTTGAAATTTTACTTGGAGGTGACTGCCAACTAACGTGAAGAACCCAACAGTCTGAATATTTATGAACACAAACACCAGGTGTATCTTTTAACAAACTGTCTTTGTGGTGGATTTCCCAGTTATTGAGGGACTTGTGGTTATTATTCTTCATTTCTGCATGGGGGAGATGAGGCCTGGGTCACTCATATGGGGCTTCCTTACTTTTTCTGACTCTCGCCAGCACTTCAGGATGAATATGTGAGCATAGATATCTTCAACACAGATCCAGCTGGAAAGACTAAGAGTGGTATCAGTCCAGACCCAGTCCATTACTGCTCTCAGCTCAGTCAAAAATGGAACCAGCCGGAACCTGGAGGGAGACCACAGCAGATAACTCATCACAAATGGGGAGATCACATTAAACAAGCACAGTAAGTGTATATATGACAAGAGGGAGAATTAAGCCAATGTTAAAAGACAGTTTAATGGGGGATTTTGCATACACAAATACAATCATATCCTGAGACTGCACAGCTAGTACTGATTTTTGGGGGTGGTATCTTTTTCCATAGCTCACATTCCTCTAGATCTCCTTGTCAAGCCATAAACACACTTTTGCATCATGATGTCCAGTAATTGTGATTGAGCCACTGATGGAATGGTACAAGAGAGGCTTTCTTGTGTCCCCAAATCCCTCTGACCTGGAAGAGGAGTAGAGGAATATCCTTTCCACAGGATGGTGGGAATTTGTTTTATAACTCCTTATATCAAGTGGTTCATGGCTTCTTTGCAGTAGGTGGGCAGTCCTCAGCTGCATATGGAATTGGGTGTTAGGACTCAGGACTAAGCAGCAGAAGAAGGTGGGCTACAGGAAGCTAAAATGCATACAGCAGCTGTTCAAAGTGCCTTTGCTAGTCCCACACTTTTCTGCTTGGCCAGGTCACAAAGACTACTTTATATGAAGAAAGCTTTCTTCTGTAACTTTTCCTACTGGAATGCAAGAAGCCCATACTGCAAATATTGGGAAAAGGTTGAAATTATTCCAGCTTTTCTGTGGAATATATATATGCTTTAAACTGGCTTAATCACAACATCATGGTAACAGCATAAGTGGAGGCAGGGGTATGCCACCTTTCACTCTGAGGTGATGCTGTGCCTGTTATTTGCACTAACACTCCCAACTCCTGAAGTTTCAGATGTGCAGCACTTCTCAAAAGATACACAAAGGAAACATTTTTTGATGCATAGTTCTTAATTCTCGTGTATCGTCTTTCACTTTATTCTTCTCAACTGCCGAGGTAGAGCCTGTAGACCTGCTCCAAAGATCTCTTTGGGATTTGATGCCTTACTACTTTTTAGGACTGCAGAGCAAATAACATTACCTGTTTTCTAGCACAACATGTAGTCTCTATCTCTGTTCACAAGGTGACTTAGAAGTGTTAAAAGTGGCTATTCCATAGGGGCCTGAATGCCTGACTGGTATGTCAGGCTTCTGGTTTGAGTGGGACACTGATTTTTCTGAAACTTGTATTCCTGAATTGATTTTTTGTGAACATATGGGATATCTGGAGTGAGCTGTGCAAAATTTACTGTCTCATTTCCAGCAGTCTGTGAAGAGAAGTCACGAATAACTCCAGCATCTCATGATAACAGATTCTTATTTCACAAAAGAAAGGAGGGCAGTAGATCTAGACTGACTTACCCTTGAAATAAGAACAGGTTGACATAGTTATAACTTTTTGTGAGGAAGTTGCCAAGAACACGAGTTGGATATCCACAGCGTATCTGATATGCTGATAAACCGAAATAAACACATTTCACAAAATACCAGAGCTGGGCAACTGTGTTCTGGCTAAATTTCCTGTAATGGAAAAGACAGATAAAGGAAAATGATGAACTTTGTATCTGTGTATGACCAAATTAGCTCAAAATGTTTTGTGCTCCTGGCAGTTACCCTTTCCTGAGATCCTGTGAAAAGCCCTTTGTTTCTGAACCCACTGAGGGTTAAAACAGTATTTGAAAGATGCTGTATGAGAAAGACTATAAACAGCATCTGTTGTCACCTCAGGGACACAGGGGAGAGACTGGGAATAGACTTCCTGAAGAGTGAGGGTTCTGGGGCAGTGCCCTCTCTCTCCGGATGATAGACGTGCCTTGCTGCCCAGCATAGGTCAGTCTGCCTTCAACTCCCATGACAACACAACCCTCTGTGAGCCCTGGGTAGACACAGCTTCTCTTAGCTTTTCAGAGAGCTGACATCTGGACTGGATCTAGGCAGTTTTAATGGCTATTTGTGTTCATGGGGGCACCTCCAAGGTCATGAACTCATACAGGAATTTAAATTGGAGTGACCTGTGAAGATCATCTTTTTCACCCTCCCCTGCTTGAATCAGGTCTAATTACACCAAATTGCTCAGAAGCCTGTCCAGCTGTTTTGAATATCTCTGAAGATGGAGATCCCACAATCTCTCTGGGCAACCTGCTCCAGGGTTTGACTACTGTCATGGTGAAAAGATTTTTTATCATATCTAACTTGAATTTCCCTTTTTTTCCAACTTGTGGCCTCTTGTCCTATCTGAAAAGAGCTTAGCTTTACTCAGTGCCCTCTTAATAGGTAGCAAGAGAGCTCTTCACTTTCTCTTCTCCAGACTGAACTAACCCTGCTCCCTCAACCTCTACCTCATGTCATGTACTCCATCCCCCTGACCATCTCAGTGAACACATGCCACTTCTGACTGTAGTTCAATAGCATGGTGGAACTGCAGGAGATGCCTCATGATGGACAGGATTTGTGAGCCAGACACGATCCAATATTTTCAATTACAACCTGCAAAACTATTTTCATTAAGAAATTTGCAAGGGTTTCTAAGAATCAGCCTGACTTAGAAGGAATAAAGGAGGTTTCAGATGCTGATTTGAGATTAACAACTTGATATAAATTTCATAAAAGCACAGAAAAAGTCAAAACAATTTTAATGCCTTTCAAGTGACCAAATCAAGCCAAAAGTTTCATATCAATTCTCAATGCACAGTAGATAGGAAATCTACCTGAAAAAAAACTTTTTTTTTTTTTTCCCCCCCAAGTTGGGGCACATTTACTACTGCACTGAGGAAAATTAAATATTTGGTTTTGACATGAAATAAGACCTTCAGGTCTTTCTTTACATTATTTACCTATTGTGTTTTTTCCCCAGTAAAATAACTTGACTGTTAAGGAAGTGTAATGTGTCCTTGTAACACATTCAATTTCCCTGTGTAGTCAATGGAGTTAGGTAAATACTTCAAGGCAATTTAAAGTCCTAAGTAAAAGGGGAGTGAGCCAAGCATTAAAGAAGGAACCTTAACACCTCTGCAGTGCAGACTGAGGTGATAACTGCCTTGAACCATGCAATGAGATATATTAGATTTGGGGGTGAACCTGACCAGGCATGTGATACAAGAGTTCACGCAGCAGGTGACCATGTCCACATCACCTGCAGAGGCACGTGGCAGAAGCAGGAGAGGAGAGCTTTTGTTTATCAGACGATACATGGGTTTTAAACAGTCTAAGGAGATTTAAATCCACAGTTCACACATTCCTGGGAAGTGCAAAATTATAAGCTACTCTGACAGAGACATTTTCTACTCACTCTTCTAGAACCAGCATGCAGCAGTCTTGGGAGTAAAGAACTGAATCAGAGGCCAACACTATCTCAGCTGAGGGCTCTAATCACTCAATTACAGGTAAATTCTCTTTCACTTGCTTGCATTTTGGCCTAGGTTGAGAATATTTCTGTACATACTTATATAATTACTTCTTCCTCAAACTTATGTTGGCCACAGTTGTTGCTGTGGAAAGGCACTCCAACATTCTGCTTAGAAATGAGACCAAGAAGAAACTTCTTCATTATTCCAAAGCTTAGTTATAGCCATCTCAAATTTAAATACAAACAACTTGGTAGATCATCAGTATTCGACCCATATTGTCTGATTATAAGGGTTATACCTTTCTGTCACTCCAGGCAAGATAAAGAACATCCAGAAATGTATTCCAAAAACAAGGATGACCTGGAAAATTACTTTTCCCATGACAGTCTTTTTGAGGTACAGTGCTCGATCTACCACCATGGTGCCAAACTGAATGAGCACCATCACCAAAAATGCCTCTGGGACCTGGTCCTCTGATAATGAAGAGGTGATATCTGCTGCCGCAGAGTGTTTCTGAAAAGGAAAATATAACAGAGTGGTTGAGGAAGGAGGACATTCACATGATACTTAGCATCTATGGCATGTAAATCCTAGATAGATGTCTCTGTGACATACCCCAAAAGCCCAAAATCCGAACACAATGATGATGAAGTCCACTGTATCTGCCAGGAACATCAGCACATACACATCAGTCACCGCACTGTAGTCTGGGTGGATAAGATTGTAGAAAAACTGTCTGATGGGCACATACACCTGGAGAGTCCTAAAACAACATAGACCACAATGAGATTTAACAACACTGTCACTTGCACTGAAGAAAAAGAATGGCTGAGTGTGATACAATTGTTTCCAAAGATATCAAAGATCTACTCTGATGGCCTTCACAGGGCTTCAGAGACACCAGTCCCTCGTTATGACTGCTTCTAAAACACTATATTAGCATTTTTTCAGTAGAAATATATAAACCCAACCAAGTTCACATAGGATATTTAGCTTTTTTATCAGGCAGATGCTATTTGAACAACTGCTGATGTTCAGTGGGTGGGTCTCAGAGTGAAAACATCTGCATACAATGAACTGTATATGTACCCATTCAAACCCTTGAACTAACAGGACTAGTAACCTGCTCTCTTTAAAATTCTGTTTTACCACTTTACTGTTTGGAATCTCCCCCCAGGCCCACACAACTCCTCACATTGCTCACTTTTTAATTGTAAAGGCCTTGGCTTTGATCATTTGTTCTCGAAACTTTTCCATAAGAAGCTCTTTTCTAGATTTTTGCTTGATGCTCAACACACTGCTTCCTTTCTGACTGCTGTTTCGTGTACTGGTACTTCCTGAAGAAAATGGAGGAAAAGAGAAGCTAATTCAAAATCAGAGTTTAAATACAAAATTCAGAGAAAAAGTAATCTCAAGATTTCCATCTCATAATGAGTCCCACATTTGAAAGAAGCTTTGAAATTAATTCTTATGCTTTTTTTTTTCCAATATGATAAAAATCTTGAGACAGTTCAGTGAAGGTTTAATCACTGGCAGATCAAAACACGGTAAACAACTATAGAAAGAGACTAGTGATAAAGGTAAGTATTGGATTGATCTGACTCAGTCATCTCCACTGGTAATATATATATTCTGGCTAGAGTAAACCCATCCTTTTTACAAGGTGGGATAGGTAATCTGTTTCAAAATATGTAATCAAAACTTTTTCTCACTTCAAGTATCTTCAAACATAGATCTGAAAAAATACATATGCCTTGCATTCCCACTAGCTGGAGATTATGCGGAACCAGAAATTTTGGATCTGGGCCACACTGAGCATTCCTTTCCCAGCTTTTGGATAACATATCTTAAAAAACATAGTGAATCACAAAGTATAGTTCTCCATTTGAACTTTAAGAAGGCTCGGAGCGTGTTCAAACATGAAGATACTTCCGTTCATAACCTATTTTCTCATTGAGGAGCCCCAGCATTCAGTAGCCTCTGGGATCTCCACAGCAACCAGCACAAGGTTTCAGCAGGATGATCCTATGCGTAGTGAAGGTTTACTCTTCAAATCCCAGGAATACCTTGACATTTACCTCTCTTAGATCTGTGTGAGGAGAAGCTGGACCTGTGAGAAAGCTGTGATACACTGCTAGAGCTCTTCCTCCTGATGGCAGTCTGCTGCTCAGGGAAATGGACATGGATGGACTCCACTGATGCAGCAAGATTGACAGATTTCAAAGAGGCAGAAGAGTCTCTCCTGCCTCCTGTCAGAGAGAGCTCATCATCAGTATCCTCTTTATTACTGGAGCTGTCCCCTTTCTCATCTTCATCCCATAATCCATGGCACTAGTGGAAAAAGAAGGGAGAATTTCAACCTTGTATTTCGGTCACAGTATTTATCGCAGGCATTGCTAACCTCAGTTATGAGGTTTCACAAAGGGGGAAGACAAATTAATTGTGTTGGGATATCATAGTATCACTTTCTACTTAGTTTGGAAAAGGCCTTTAAGATCATCAAGTCCAACCATAAACTTGATATTGCCAAGTTCACCACTAAAGCATGTCCCTAAGTGCCATGTCTATGCATCTTCTAAATACCTCCAGGAATGGTGACTCAACCACTTCTCTGGGCAGCCTGTTCCAGTGCTTGATAACCCTTTCAGTGAAGAAATTTTTCCTAATATCTAAATGAGTGACTTTCTTGTATCATGAGTGACTAAAAAAATTAAAACTACATGAACTCAGATTACCTTTAAAATGGATCTGTGGAAGAATAAAGCAAGAAGCTGAACAAGATCATAATGCACGTAACCCTCTTTCTTCTCAATGCCAATAATATTGGGTGGATGGTAAGGTTTATCTTTTGTGTAATCCACATATTTATTCCAAGGAAAGAAGCCAAACTGGAAGAAGTACTTGATGACAATGGCCACCTGTTCAGAAACACAAGACACTTGGGGTGTTTTATAAGCATGGCAGATATAATAGCCTAGTGACATTAAGAGGGGAGGAATATGACTACTCTGTCATTTTTATGAGAAGATAAACAAGCATATTAATTGCTACAGAGGAACAACAGTTCACATTTCCTCAGCAATAAAGTCAATCAACATTTACCAAGTGATGCTCAGTGGTACCTGAAATACCACAAGCGGTGTATACTGTCTCTTGATTACCAATTAGCTGTTTGTACATGGTCTGTTATTGTGATAACTGCTTTACATCTCAGGAAGGATACTGCTCATTGCAATGAAGAAAAACACAAACAAGGCCTTTTCATATCACAGAAATTGCTGAGGACTTTAGCAAATATTTATATTAATGTGAAGGGTCAAAGGCACCTTATGTTTGAGATCAAAACCAGAAAAGAGACAGTGCAAAGCTTACAAGTTAACGTTTCTGTGTTAGACATGGGTTTGCAAAACCAGATGCATACCTCAGTGTAGACGATGGCTGTCATCCAGAATCGTTTGCTTGGCCGAGGAACAGACAGCATGGCCCAAAGGAATATAAGGATGGGCAGCACCAGGGTTATCATGGAGGCAGAGATCATGTGGTTAAGGATGATCACAAAATAGCACACCATTTCTGACCGGGCCACCAGTGTATTGTACAGGGCATAAATGAGAAGCAAGACTCGAGGCTGACCAACATAGAACTTCTCTGACTCCTCCAGCTCATCATCATGAAACATTCTGTGAGGAGCAGAGTACCATAAAGGAAATGAAAATTAATTTCTCAAGAGCTGCTCTTTAAATTGCTACTATTTTTCTTTTTGAAAAAGTATAAAATCCTGCTGCTGGGTTTAATAAGAAAAAACAAAGATGGGATTTGATGTTATAATTGAATAGGCTAATTCTAAGCTCAGTAAACAAGAATTTCAGGCAAAATAACTAGAAGCACTGTTCTGTTTTTTGGTTGGTTTTTTTTTTGTTTTTTTTTTTTTTTTTTTTTTTTTTTTTTTTTTTTTTTTTTTTTTTTTTTTTTTTTTAATTTACGCAGAGTTGGCCTGACCCAAGAACTTCTCCAAGCATGGCTTTCCTACAGTTGCCCAACCAACATATCATGTAAATCACACCATGCTGATGTGGCCCTGTCTGGATTCATATCTGATTTATCAACACAAAAAGGAATTTGGAGAAGTTCTAGAGGTCCATCAGGAGATGTATGTTATAAATAGCCCTGTGACATAAGATTAGAACATGATAAATGCCCTTTACCATTAGATGTGTCTAAACTTCTCCCATTTACCTAACTCAAATAAATATAAAAGCATGAAATCATGATATGACTTTCACATACATTCACAATTCTCTTTGCTTTCTATAAAGAGTTCCCTAGCTTGAGAATAGATCTCACTGAAAAGCAAAATGACTATGGAAAACCAGAAGAAAAGACACTGCATCTATTACAAAGTCACATCTATACAGCCTCTCTCTCTCCAGATGCAGTCAGGCTGAAAGGTATTTCTATGGTTTAATATTTTGTTCTTGCATTTGGGGAAGCTCTCCCTAATCAGGCTGGAAAGCAGAGAAAAAGCAGCAACATCATCCCCACCCCAATGCTGGTTGTGCTACTGAGCACAGTGGCTGTGGGACAAAGAGGGGAGCATCCTATATCTTATAAGCATACCTAGCAAGGTGGTGTCTACATAGCCCTCAGCTCCTACTGACTTAAAACAAAAACTCTGCTAAAGGTCAGTTTCCCTTATAGTAATCCAAAATAACTGAAGGAGAAACATTTTCCCAGATACCCCTGGAGGAAACTTATTTGAAATCACAGCTGCCTAGAGAAGAGAAGCCCTCTTCACAAGGAATATTTAGAAAAGCCCTTGACCTCATGACAGTTGCAGCACAGAAATTGGAACAATTAGGTATGGTATCTGGGGAGAAAGCAGAGATTCTTTCCAACATGAATTTGAATAATTTTTGAAATCTGTAATTAGAACTGCACAGGAAATGAGCTTCTTCCCTTAAATCAAACTTACTGCAATGTCTGTATCAGAAAGTGTAGGCTAGTTCTGAGACAAAAAAACCCAAACAAAGTAATGACAAAACTTCACAGTCTGGGACCAACACTCTTTCCCTGTTGAAGGTCCTTACTTGTTCAGAAGCAGCTCACTAGCTGTTAGCTCATGCGTCAATGGAGGGAGAATCGTATCATTAAGTTTGTCCATCCGACTGTCATCTGGGCTCACCATCATGAGGCTTTTACCAGCTGAGTCATCTGGGGAGCCAAAGGGAAGTTGTTCAAAGCTGACAGCTTTACTATAGGAAGGTGGAACTTCTGCATTGCTATCCACAGTGGAGTACAATGGCACATCAGTATCAGGAGTATATGCAGCTCCTTCTGAACCCAGGCTATAATCTTCTACCTCCTCTTCCTCTGTCCTTAATTCAGAATGAGCTCCTTCCTCTTCATGTTCCCCTTCTACCTCCTCAATGGTTTCTGTTGTCCCCTGACGAGAATAGAGCATGGTGACCTGTGTAGGCTCACTGTTGGGGATAGATGAAGAGAGAGAGTTGAGGCTTACAAGGCTCATCACCAAACAAAGTTTGTTAATTGTACCTTTATGCAGACAGCCTGAGCAACCCCACTGCATTCCTAAGACCTCAAAGTTCATATAATCTGGTAGAAAATATGTCATCACGATCTCCTCTTACAAGATGGACCATCTGGGTCCCTCTGCCCTCTGAATGACATCCCCTTGAACGCCCAGTGATTAATTATCTTTTCACAGCAGCAAAGGGAAATTTAGTATCATAATCAACAGAAACTACACTAACTTTCTGAAAGGAGTTCAAACACTTTCTGATCAGATCAGGACTTGTTATTATATCTAGTGAAAGTATGCTGCATTGTGAATGATAGGCAGTCATGGGGTGACTAAACACAGTGCTTTTAACAAACACCGTATGAGTGCTGTATGAAAATGGAATATGAGCTTAACACACATCAACTCTGAATCCAAATAAAAGAAAAAGTAAATTGCTAACATGGAGAAACACAGTCCAGATTACAAAACTGTTACAGTAACAAGGTATCTTGCTTACCTTTAGATTGCCCTACGTTCTTCAATATGGTCTTCATTTTTACCTTACCTGCTTTTCTTCTGTATGTACCTATTTCCTTTTTCAACTGTTCTTATTCACTCTGTTCAGCTCTCTGCTTGTTCATCTTGCTTATTCTCAGCTTTCCATGTTTATAATCACTTTCCCTCTTAATGCTCTGTGCTCTGCAACAGTCTCAGCTGACATAAATTCATGTAGCTTGCTGACTCCAGATGGGAATCTGGACACCATAATTTAAAAAATATTTTCTTGACTTTGCTTTCACTTTTTTCATCCCTCACAAGTATTTTTTCACCTCTCCCCTTGAACATCACTCTTTCTCTTTTTAGTCGCCATTCCAGTCCTCCATAAATTAGACAATAGGCATTAACTCCGTGTCTTTTGTTGGCTGTATGTTCTTATATGTGAACAGAGACAAAGTCAGATTTCACATAGCTCATATGAAATGAATGGGGCCACGTTTTCACCTTAAGTGTAATGTTTTAAAGAAAACTGGCACTGGCAAAGCCAGCTGGCACTACCATCTCCTGCCAAAATTAAAAATTAAGTTCCATTTCTTTTTCTTTTACACTACTTCCAAACTTACTTTGGCTATGTTAGATCACTTTATTACTAGCATGCTTTTAATTAGAATGTGTAATGCTATTATTAGGATGTGTGTTTTGGTGATTCACAGTAGCACTTATCCTGGTTAAAATGCACAAAACCATGGAATCCCATAATTTTAAAACTGATTGACAACAAAAATTTGTAAAATACTTTAAATTGTGAAAAAGAATGATCTAATATGCCATAAAATTCAGTATTTATAATATTTATAATACTAGTTGTAACAGTTTCCCAATGCCATATAAACCCCTGGTTTTTACCTGTTAAAAAGTGAGTGAATGGCTCGGAACAGTTCTCTTGCACTGATATTAATATTATTCACTATCTTTTCATAGATATTTTCCCTTTCTTAATTCCAACACCTCACAGACTGTATATCAATGGTAAAGTAATCAAAACATATTTAGCAATCTTTCCTATATGGGGAAAACTAAAAATGAAAAGAGCAGGGCCAATGTCTACCTATCTTAGTTTCTAAAATTAAACATCTAAGTCCATATTTAGGATAACTGATTAGCTGAGAAACTTCACTTTCAGCTTCCAATTTTAATAAGAACAGCCATAAGCTCTGTAGCACTGAAAATCAGACTCTTTTTTAGTTGAATAAATATAGACTTTAGCCTGGTTTTAGACAGCCAGTATAATGTAATGGAACAACTTTTAAAAATACATTAATTAAGGATGAAAAACAAAACAAAACAAAACAGAATAAGAAGTGAAACAGTAAATTAGTCCAAGATTATGACCCTGACTTTGAACCTCAGAATCGTCGCACAACACAAAAGGGAGTAAATCTTCCATTAACCATGCAAACCACTCTGCACACCACCTATCTGCAAATGCAAATTTATGTACACTGCAGTAAGTATAATGGTATGGGTAAATGAGTGAACAAAGCATGCATGAGTTAAGCACCTTGACACTATACTGCCACTGTCAGCTGATGAGGAGGACATATCCATGCTCTGCATTTTACGAAGCCTAGGTCGAGCGCGCTCACTTGTTTTAGGAACAGTGTCTGGTCCATCTAAATCATCAAGGGTTGACTGCCTTGAGAACAGCATGGTTGCTTCAGTGTAGCAGCTAGCAGCGCAAACAGTTATAAAGACAGTGTTAAATACAAATGATATTACTATACACATGGTTCAGTAAACAAATATGCTCGCCATGCAGCAAAACACTGACACAGAGAAAAAATGTTCAGAGAGAAGATAAGGATTTGTTTAGAGCCACCATGTAAACACATTTCTACGCACAGATTGCTCATGGTCGTATTCATATAGGGACTATAGAAGTCTAACAACCATCTGTACACTATTCAAAGAGATATGAAACCAACACAATGCTCTACGTGCCTTCCAGGGGCACCAACCTATGTATGTGAGGAGGTTTTATTTTCTCTGTTTCCTCCTGAAATTTCCAAATTCCACAAAAATGTTTTGGGAAGTGATCGCCTTTGTACAAATTCTGTTTTATTAATGATATACTGTGGTGAACCTTTTTACACAGGTACAGGCCAATTTCCTAAAAGAGCCCTTAAAACTGAATAAGCTCATATTCCACAAATAGAAAAATAGCAGTCAGACATTGGCTAATCCTCTTTCCGAACCAAAGAGCCAAATAGGATATGTTACTTAGCCAGTAGATGCATGCCAAATATAACCTGCTCTGCATGAGATGGCTTTTATTTTGATATTTAGTAGTATGACCTGATGATTCTTTCCAGAAGACTTCATTTATTTCAATCCCAGTTTAAAAGCTATTTCAAAATTGGTAACATGCGCATATTGAAATAAAGAACGGATATAATAAACCCTTATCTCCTTTCACTTATCAAATACAACAGGACACCAGAGACATACACCATACATTGAGCATTTATGTGTTACTGGAGAACAGAAGAACTGGATGAGTTATGAGAAAGAAAGTACATAATTAAATACAAGCATGTGACATAGCAACAGGAAAGAAGCAAATACATTAATGACATATGGTAGGTAAAAGAAATATTTCTCCTATAAAAATCTTTGAAAAACACAGAAGTCTATGAAATAAGTTGAGGCACCTGGAGTTCTAACACATACAGTGACCTGCCTGAGTGTCTCAGATAGAATGAGAGAAGAAAGGACCCCAAAACACAGGATTTACACTACTTTTCTTCTTTTGAGTCCATCTGTATTACACCTGAGCAGTGGCAGCAGGGGAATTTGCTTCCTTGGCAAGCATTATGTTTATCCAGGGGAACAGAGAATTGGGAAAGAGGTCAGAAGGGAAGTGCAATGGCGTCTTCTGTGTTACTTTGGTCTTGCTAGCTTGAAGTGAGGAAAGAAATCTGATGGCATAAAGTGACAGTTTGCAATTATTGCCTTAAGGAAAATAGGGATGAAAACAGCAAAATACACGGAGCAAAGAAACAGTTATTCCTAGGCCTACATTCACTGATGGGTCATTTTTGACAGAATGGACTGAGGCTAAAAGCATACTTTGGTCTTTGAATAGCAGTATCACCAAGATGCCAAAGGTATTGTGAAATACTTCCCTTAGAAACAGTATTAATGGCAGGGGCAACTCTGTACTGCCAGTTCATGTGACAAAGACTCTTTACAAGCCATTTCATTATTTCTGTGTGTGCACAAAGGCACACAAGCATCCTCCAGACAAAACCTGGAGGGTTGTCTGCATGGTGCAGGGTTTTGATGAAGCAGCAAATGCTGCTTCCTATAGAAACAGGAATGAGATCCACCCTAGACGCCTGACTCCACAGCATGGAAATCAGTTAGAGCTATGTGTTACTGACTCCAGGGAGTCATGAGGGAGGAGGTTTCCCTTTGCATGTACACCTATGGACTATAGCCGTGTTGTTGTACTATCAGTGAGGATTGGTGCTAAAATATAGGGAGATAGTAGCAAGTAGATAACCCACTTTTGCAGATTACCTTTATGTCTGCATGCTACAATGTTATTCACATGTTATTTTACATCTCAAGGCCCGAGTTCATTCTTTTCAAGAGCAACATCTCTTACTAAGGTGTTGAAGATTTTTAACGGCAGACATAGTTCAAAGGGAACCATCCAATGGCCTTAAGCAAAGCAGCTGTTGAAATCAAAGTAGCGCATGACCGTTCATAAATTTTCAGTGGAAGAAATATATGCCAGCTGCCCTCCAAAACATGTAAATTCTGACCTGGGTCCCAGAAAAAAATCAAAAGAAAAACATCTATTAATCCCAATAGATAAAAACATTTCCCCAGACACAACCCCTGCAATAATTTTGTTTAAAGCTGCTTTAAATGAAGGATGAATCATCAGAAGAATTCTTGACTGAGCAGCTGCTCTGTATCCTTGCATGTCAGGAGATGTGTATGAGATGACACCTGTAGCAGAGTCTGTATATTCTTTATGTACTTTAGGAACATGCTTCCTAACATGGAGGAAATAAGAGCACCAATAAAGTGGAGAGATTTACACTTGGCAAAGCTGATGTTGGCTCAGTCATTGACTATCACATAAATTTAATCTAAGCATATTTTCCTGAGTGACTTTTCAAATTTGTGTCCTTGGAGACCTTGAGAAGCATTAATTTCTTGAAATCATTCAAGGACTAGATATTTTAAATTGAATATGAATTAAAAATGCTGAGTTCAAGCATCTTATGTAAAGTTGATTTGGTATCCATTTCAAATGGGAATATATATAGCAGAGATGTTTTTATCCTCAGTGAGCAGGATTACTTTATGACTTCCTTTTTGCTAAACAAATTTACCTTTCCCAGAAAGTTTATTAGTTGAAGGGATGACTCACAAATTTTGCTGTTTTTTTTCCTGTCCATGGGCTAGCTACTGACTTGCATTACCTTTATGAACTACTACACTCCCCACACCTGCAAGCAAAGATTCCAAACATTTCCTATTATTCATGCTCCTATATCAGACCCAGATCCAGCCTCGAACTGGGACCCTCCTTTTATCCTTTCTCCTGCCTCACAAGGCAAATGTTATTTCTCCAGTGCTCCCTGTCTCAAGCTCTATTCTCTCATCTGGTGAGGGAAGCACAGATAAAGAGTGGTGTCTGTAAACACCCTGACTGCACTTGTATGTTCGGTTTTACAGGTGGGTCAGGGGTTCCTCCCTGCAGCTTCTATAAAAGTCTACATAGGTGGAGTTAGGAACTGAATACATTATTTGTGATAGACAAAAATTAATACAAATTGAACTGGATACAAAACATTGGATATGCTAAAATGTGACTTAGGACCTGAGTCCCATAAAGGCAGCCAACTGGTTTAAGTAAGTTTCCAACCATGTCACTGAAAATCACAAGCAGTTCAACCTAATAAGCAGTTCATCAGTCAAATGAAAACAAACAGCAGCGAATGCTCTACCATGCTAGCTCCTGATCCCTTCTGGTAGTGCTCCTCAAAGAGCTTGTTAAGGACCTACATCAGTTTCTTCTCCTCCTGAACCGTATGAACTTTGTAGTTTAGGATATATGAGAATATTTATGCATAAGGAGAAACCAAATAATTACATTACGACTACCTCATTACACCTCTAGCTACTGTATATGAAAATGACTGAGAATAAATGGCAGCCCTACTAAAAGGGAAAATCCCACAAACGATACTCTGCAAAACTCCTTTTAGAGCTTTATCTAGGGTAAGAACAACATCCCTGGATAAGACTTACAAGGGCCAGCCCTGAATTTCACAAGAAATTTACAGTTCCTACAACTGATCAGGGGGGTTGTTCTCTCTGGAAATCCAGTGTTTAGAGCACTGAGCAGATACCTGCAGTACTTCCTGCCCTGAATACTGAGGAATATGTATTATTATAATAAAGTAATTTCTGTGCTTCTGCAGCCCTGTGTACTTCCAGACATGCCCATTTTTATCATGGACCAAATGTCCGCTACAATTTTGTGTAGGGCAACCAAAGATAACCAGAATGCTGGTTAGAAGCCCTCTGCCCCTTCCTAAAAGTTCTCTATTGAAATCCAAGATCCATGATCACAGGGGTGCTTTAGATTTAATTAGCTGCTTTTACATTTACTGGAAATCATTACTTTGAAATGTAAAATTTCCCCTTCTTTTGTTTGGGCAATTCAAAAAATATCACCCAATAAACTCACAAGAAGTTTAAAACCATTAACATTTCTAAAAAAGCTCATAAGGACTTTTGTAATACCATGAAGAGACATGCAATGGTGCCCCAATAAACAGATGGCATTATCATTCAACCAACAGACTCATTTTTGCTTCTCCTAATTACAGGTCATTGTTCTTATAGCAGATGTGCAGTTTGTAAATACTCTCAGTGCAAGAACATTTGATTGTCCATTACCAGAAAGAGAATCTGAGATTAGAAAAATCAGTTATAACACTGCCTTTGTTATTCCTTTGTTGATAAGTCCTGTGACATCTTCCGAGGAAACTGAGATGACAGTAACACATGTGAAAGATTTAACTTTTTCTGTTGCAAAGCAGATCCACAGAATCACTGAATTCTTTAGTTTGAAAAGAGATTTTAATTGTGTAAGTATGCTCAAAGCAGGGTGACAAATGGGTGGTTATTCTGAAAAAAAAGACCTAAGTGGAGCTCAAGACTGGATACCATCTCATTGAAGAGGCACAATTTACACGTGAAACCTATAAGATTTGTCTTTATTCTTTTATAATTAATCTTAGAATAGGCTTCTAGTTAAAGTTCTTGCTAACATGGCTGTATAATAACCATAACTTCTACCTATAGCAAACAGTGTGACCAAAAACTATTTAATATAAGTAGGACTGATATTACTATTCTTTTATTTAGGTGAGTCTGAACTTCATGGAGTTAAATTCTGCCCTGCAGATATCCAAGTGGCTCCAAGTGAGCTGGTAATAGAATTTGGCTTTATATTTTTCTCACGTCATCTGACTCCTGTAAAACTTTGAGACAAAACACAAAGGTGTTGCTTAGTTGGGTAGCTAGCCACCATGAATGATTTGCTCGGATTTGGTGTTTTTACTGGAGTGAAGCTCTCAAAGGCCAATGCTTACCCTGGGGAGCAATTTGTGAATATTTTGTTGAAGCACAGTACTCACAGGCACTCTCTTACACATGCTTTTCAATAACATCAAAAAGGAAGACAAGCCCTCGTTATTTTCAGTTTCCTAACATCTACCCATATGTCATTAGTAAAAGTTAAGCTTAATTTACTGTACACAGAAGCTACTGAGTTTGCTGGGAGTATCAAACACAATATGATACTGCCACACTTCAGAGGAGAACAGAAGGGAGCAGAATGTAATGGATTATGAAACAGTTGGATTTCCAAAGCCCTCCCTTCTCCCCCTCATGTTGGACAACTTCTGCAGTCTCTTAAAAGTCAAGAACACCAGGGACATGGTGGGAACAGGCTGCCTCTGTAAGAGAAGGAAGTGAATGTGTATGCCTCTGTGTGCATGGAGCAGCAGGAGCATACAGTATTTTTGGCAAGGGACTTGAAGGCATCCATATTCAGAAAAGAATGAGGAAGGTGTTTTTCCTGAACTAGAATGGGTATTTGATCCACAAACTGTGTAGCAGTGGATTATAATCATAGCAGTTAGGAAATCAGGCTCTTCATATGATCTTTGCCCTGTGGGTATGAGAGGGGGGTTTTGTTCTCTCAAATCCAGAATCTTTCTCAATACAAAGCCTTTTCTGTGTTGTAGGCAACAGACAACAATTTATTTTACAAAGACAAAATATTCACTATGAATGATCATTCCCCAAACTCCACACCTGAATTCCTAACACAGTATCCCATAAGCATCCTCAGCAGGCTCTTATTTTCCATTACTTTTTACAAGATCAGAACCCCTGTTAATGACTCCTAATTCTAGGGGAAACAGAAAGCAGTGGGGTAGCCATGCAGTGGAAAGGAGTTAAGCCAACAACTGAGTCCACCACTATGAAGGAATAGTAACGTATAGCAGAGTTTTCACTATTAAAATGGCATGGATAAATCAAAAAGAGGATTCAACATTGATTAGGAAGTTCATCAGTACTTAGATATTATCTAAAATTATGTCTACTGCATGATCCCTCTATCTTTCACAAAATAAAATTAAATCAATACCTGGAGATACTGTCACGAGAAGCTGCTGAATCTAAACTATCCATTCTTTCAGATGCTTGCAAATCAGAAGCTTGACCGGGATTTTTATCAATTGAGTCCAGTCCTGACTCCTTAGAAAGTTTCATCATGTGGTTCTGATAATACATATGGATGCTCTCCCGTGTTGGAACGTTTCCCTGTGAAAGAGAGTAGAGGTAGAGGTACATGGCAGGGGGAAATGTGTATTCTTCGAGGAACTGGTTTCTTCCGTCATTTAGCAAGGAACAAATTAAGGACTGTGCAAACAGCTTCCTAATAAATAATAACTAGTAGTTCCTTGTCAGAGTGCAAGTCAGATTCTGAACAAAATTACCATGGCACAAAGTGTTGTATTTTCAAGCAAAATTGAAGCAATGCAAGTAGTTTCAGGCTATATATAGCCAACAAAACTCTGTGGGGTGGACTGCAGATCATTCAGCATGAAAATGAGTGTGGGCTGGGATCATGACTCAACCTGTACTACAGCAACTTTTGAGGTATCTCTTTCAGATAGCTTTACTGACTCTAAGAACAATCATACATCTTATTAATGGTCAGTAGCAGTTTTTTTTAAACAGGGAAAAAAAGAAACAGGTCATGTACAAACTGATCTAGATTTTCACTAGTGTCCCAAAATAAGAATTTCTTCATGAAGTATGGATACAGTTGGAAAACCATGAAAAATACACCAAAGACCTTTACTCTTTCTCTGTAACTTCAAGATCAAGCAAGTTCATGAAAGGATCGTTTTATTAACTGGCAGCCCAGATCTGGGCACAGAATCAAGTCTTTCTGGCTATGATATTTCAATCAGAATTCTAAAGGCATGTCATAAGAATAAAACTCAAATTTTATAGCCTGTTCTTAGGCAGAAACACATCCAACTCATTCCACTAGCAGTTGCATTGACTTCAGAAGGTACACTGAGAGAGAAGATTGCTATTCTCAAACAGTCATTTTTCTGACTTATAGTGAAGCCTTATGCGAGGACTTTTTACAGCTGAAATAATGAAAGTACTCTAAAATACTGCCTGTATTTCCTTTACTCGTATTATTAGTTACTAATATTTCAACTCTGGTCCTCCACACTGTCCCAAATCTAAAATTTGTGTAAAAAAAGATCTTAAGAACAAAATCTGAAACTCAGGTTTTTAATTAAGTTTGTTTACATACAAGCTCTATTGCTTCTGCAGTAATAAATGTTTGTGCCATTATGACAGCCTGCCTCTGAAATTATGGCACACACTACATTCTAGCTCGACTGCAGGCCTGGGAATAAAGGACAAGAGCTGTGACAGCAGAAGTGCCCCACAGCTGACAGGGGACTCAATTTCAGGTTCTTCTGTAGCTGGAAGAGAGATGAAAGGAACTTCATACATCAAGTTAAGTCCCCAACTCTACATCAGACAAAGAAACACGTCACCATGATGGTTGCAGTGAGAGTTTCCTTTCTGGGGCAGCAATTGCGGGCATAGGCTGCTACAGAGACTTGAGGATGCGATGGAGAAATTGATGATTCTGAGGTATCTGTATTAATATTTCACAGAAGAGGAGAAAAACACCCTGGAAAAAACCCTGAAGTTTTAAACTATTGACTGGAGAGAAATTCTTTGAAGGGTCCCTAGCATCAGAAGATTTAGGACTGAAGCAGGATTACCAGTGCATACGGGCTCCATTGTAATCAAAATAGCACCAGGCTGCTGGCAACATGAAATTTTAATAAATAAATAAACAAATGTATTGGGAACAAAGGATAGGAAAAACTCAATGAAGTTGAGGTGAGAAGTAGCAAAGAACAATCAAAATAAACTTTCAGATAAATAGTGGTTATAGAAAGGCAGTTAGCCTGGCTTCTGCATAAATGTTAAAACTCTGAAAACTCAGGGTGGTGAGAAAGAATCATGGAATTTTCAGTGAGGATGCTGGAATAACCGGGACTTCTGAGACTGGGACAAAAAGGAGTATCACTATAATGCTGTACTATCACAGTACAAATTTTACAGGAAGGATGGAATAGAAGATAACTTGAGAAAGAGGTGGTATGGGTCAAAAAGCATAAAGTCTAACAAATTAAGTAAGTTCACTCTGCAAGGACTATCACAGAATCTTGTACCAATTAATATTGAAAAAGTGAAGGCTTGATTTTTGACTATCAAACCAGGAGTGCACTAGTGCCTGTTAAATACTAAGGAGGATTACAGAAGGTGCCATCAGAATAATAATGTACAATAACTCAAGTTGATTTTCAAATGTACTCTCACGTAGAATAAGTAAATGTTGTGAAAGAACGTGCATGCACACACACACACATCACCAGAATGGAAAAGACTACGAGAAAGAAGCAAGAAGACATCCTTTGAGAAGTGAAAGTCATGAGGAAAAACAAACAAGAATGAGCTTTCTAGAGTTAAATGTAAAACTTCATCAAATTAGACCAAGAGGGATGCTGAGGAATAACTTGCTAAAAAAAAAAAAAAATGATAACAAAACCATTTTCAAGAATATAAGGAGAATCAGTTGCCAGAAAGCCAGGGTATCAACAAGTCATCAAGGCATAAAGAGGTATAAAGGAATTATGCAACAGAAGAAAAGTCTTAATTTATTGCATCACTCTTCACTGAAGAAAAAGTCACCAATGTTCCCAACAGAATAACTTGAATTCCATGCAATGACTGGAATAAGTGTTGTGTAAAAGACAAGTCTGAGAACAAAACAATAAACAGCACTGAGTGGAAGGTGCTCACCCAAGAGCTCTGAAGGAGACAACGGATGAAACAGTCCCAAGGGAAGAGAAGGTAACACCAATCCTTAAACATGGCTTCAGAGGTGATCCTGAGGGACCCTCGTAAGAAATAAAGCAGTCTTGAAATAAAACAGACTACATCTATCTTTTGTGTTTATCCTCCATTAAAAGACTGGAGAAAAAGGGCACAAACAAGTATTTTTTTTCCGTAGAAAGGAAGAAGGTCATTGACTGGTTTCCCCAAGTTTTACTGTCCAGCATATTCAGAACTAATCTGTGTAAGAAAGAAAATAGCAATGTGATAAAATTTGCAGATTAAAAAAAAAATCATTCAGGTGTAAAGTTGACTGAACTTAAAGTGTATATACATAACTACAGGCCTTATGTCAACTTTTGTTAGACATAAAGGTTTTGGACTCAGAGTATATAGTCCCCTGAGAATAGGCAGCATCTAAAAGTCAAAGGAGCTTGGCTCTTAGATCTTACTAGAAAAGAAAATACATCATACTCCTGTATAAATCTGTAATTCACCCACACCTTGAAAACAGTGTGTAGTTCTGGTCATCCAGTCTTAATAAGGCCATATTAAAACTGGGAATCGTATGAAGAAGGACAGTAAAAATGATCAGAGACACTGGATGAATTACATGTGAAGCTAAAAAGAAGGGGACTTTTTAGCTTGGAAGAGAATGACTGAGGAGAAGAGTCCATACAGATTTATACAGTCAGGAATAGTAGAGGAAAATAGAATACATGTCTGTTCTACAGGAGACCCCCAAATGATCAGGAAGTGGGTTTAAAATGAACAAGAGAAAGTACTCTTAAACACACCATATAGAATGACACTACAGAAATCCGTATTGTAGGATCTTCTGAAAGCCAAGATTAAAAATAGATTAAAAAGAGACTAGCAAATCTCAAGAATATAGATGCCTTGGTACTATTAAATGTAGTGATCCAGATGCAATTTCTGGTTTAGGGTGCCCTAAACCATTCATTTCCACAACCTGGGACATATTCCAAAGAAGGATCGACTCTGAATATGCCATATTCTCTTTGCTCTGTTTTGGGGATCGATCTATCTATCTATCTATCTATCTATCTATCTATCTATCTATCTATCTATCTATCTATCTATCTAATCTATCTATCTTATCTATCTTATCTATCTATCTATCTATCTATCTATCTATCTATCTATCTATCTATCATCTATCTATCTATCTATCTATCTATCTGCTATTATTTGCTTGCTATTGGACACCTTGGGGAAAGTAACAGTAACTAAACATTAACACTGAAGCAGCCTTCTCTTCGAGCTCAGTGACTCCTGGTTAGACTGGGCACAGATTCCCTCTGACCAGGAATGCCTTCCTCTCCGACCTCCTGGGGTTGTGGGCAGCCTGCTTGTTACGCTGCCAAATGTTGACAGTGGCCAGGCAATATGGGACTTTATTAAGGTCAAGAGTACTAATGTGTTGTTGACCTTTTGACCTATTTATATCTGAGACAGTTTGCAGCTTTTAACAAAAAGTGGAAAGAACTAAAAATGAAGCTTCTATGCCAGGTTTCCAGAAATAGTTGGGTAGCTAGTGACATATGTAAAAATACCTATGCTTAAAATGAGAGCTTTATCCAACTTCAAGGTATCATCTACTATCATTTTGAGGATCCAAATACATTTCTAGTTACAATATCAACATTAATTTTTTATAATAATGGGTTTTACTAATATATAACTAGAAAACTATGCCTGTATGTTGTCAGTTATTTCCAAGGCAAGTTGGTCTACAAAAAGACTGAAATATGCAGCCTGAGCTAGTTTTTGAGCTGTTTAAAATGCTATGTCTTCTTCTCTCCACTTGAATCTGTTTTGTCCCCTCAAACCCATACTCTATCACAGGAGTGCTTTGGTCAAGTCCTTATATCAACCTCTCAAAGAATTATTTTTCCAATAATTGTTTTGTATCCAGGTAATAAATCAAGCAATTTATTAGTTATATATTTATAAACCAACAAGCAGTAAAAGAGTCCAGACCTATTTTAAAAACGCACACATAAGTGAAATTTTTATAATTTTTCTCCTTCACATAGTGATCTGAAAAGACAACGTTTCATTTTTCACTGAGATGGAAATGGTATTAGCAGACAAAGACGACCAAAGGCGTTACCTTCTTAATCTCCCTGGTCAGCATACAGCGCTCAATTCTTAGCACAGTGGAGATATCGATGTGTTCTCTTGAGATGGAATTAAGCCAAGCTGTAAAACTGTCTAGTGTTGCCAGGAAAAGGACCCAAGTGAACTTCAGGATATTAAATATCCTCTTGATGATGTTATCTAAAAGAGAGAAAAAGCAAAGGATTTAATGAATGCAAATATCTTTCTTTGTATTTCTGCTTGGAGTTAGATTAATTTTTCCTTTATTGTCTAATAATAGTAATCCAGGCTGAAAAACTGTTGTAGTAGGGAATCTCTGAAGATGGCTGGAGGCCTTTTGGCTGTCTGGGCCATTTTCCTGCCTGTATGTCTAGGCTTATCATCTGGAATCCCTTTTCCATCCTGTAACTCCCTGGTCCTGCAATTGCTAGTCATAAAACAGTCCCCGATTTTATAGAGACACTGTATGCACAGGTCTGCAAAATGAAACCCAAAGATTTGGTCATCTCCTGAGAGCTATTCAACATCCCCAGCTCCTGTGATCTCAACAGCCATTCAGCCAGCATGTTGAGCTAGAACTCCTTACCTGTCTATTTACTTCTGTGCGTTTCTCTCCATACAGTTTGACTTTTGTGCTTGAAACTAGTTTAGCTGAGTTTTAAAATCCAACCTGCCTAAACAGTCTTTGAATCTCTCCCAGTTTTCCAACCACCGAAACACACCTATCTATATTTACTATTTCCAAAGCCTCAATTTTTAAAATATGCTGCACTGTGTCACCAGTGATCTCAGATCAACTAGCCCAACTAGAACAAATCACATAAAAATTTTATAAAACTTATTCTTGCACCATTTTGCCAAAACAGTACACTTTCCCATGAGTAGGGCTTATGGGTTTATACCAACAATAGTAGCTTTATTTTGCTCAACACAGCTGTCTCAAATTAAGTTCTCATTTCAGTAGTTCCTTTAGCATTAGCAATGGCATTTATCACCAAAAGGCAGTACTTTCAGCTTATTTTCCTCCCGCTCGCAAACACACATACCATATTATAGCTCTAACATAGTGTTGCACAAATACTAAAAAATTTCTTTCTGACTAGCCAGTTCCAGAGCTAGTTGTCCCTGCTAGGTTGCAAATCCCAGAACACTAGCTATAAAGATCAGTTTTAGAGTCACCAGCCTGAGAAATAATAGAGAACTGTCACTAATCTGCCATGCAGGGATGAAATGTTTGAAGTTGATACTAAAGAGCCAACCTAGGTGCTAAAGCATGATTTCAACAACCTCACTTCTTAGCTGTACCACAAGATGGCACGCAAAACTTTGTGAAGTGCACATTCTCTCCTTACAAAGAATGCGAAGGTGAAGATACAATAAAGCAAAAGGTTTCCTATGGAGGAACATGCAAGTGTCGCCGGGTGTGCAGGGAGGGTTGTATGCACATACATGTGGAGAGAAACTGAGGAAAAAAACCATTAGTGGTACATTCCTGTAAAGTGGATGCTGAAGTGGCAGTATGTACCATTTAACTGAGCAAAGCCATTGAACTAGTCTGGGGTCTCTTAATGTAAAAGCATTTATCCCCTTCACTTGGTTGTATAATTATTTCAAGAGTATTTTGCCCTTTTTTTCAGGATTTTTCTATGTCATTTAGAATTGGAGATACTTTATGATTTATTTACTTAACTTTTATTTATTCATATTTCAACATGCAGGTGTTGAACCTAAGGAAATCTTGCCATTGGAAATTAAATGTAAGGCTGTCTCTACTTCAAGGACCATTACATTCATTTGAATTCCAGATAATAGTATGAGCTTAAAAGAAAATGTGGCACTCATACACAAAAATACACAGTATATAAATGTTCTTTTTTAACCCACACTATTTCTCCCTAATATATAATTTCTGTTACTGACTTCAGGAGAATCACAGCTCTCAGGTTAAATTGATCTTTATTATTGACCACCACTGGCATGCCATAGTCTTACCACGGTGCTTTGCCAAGCACTTCTAGTCTAATCTGAAAGGTCATTCTTCTTTCTGGGATGGAGGTGATTTAGTATACATATTTAATGATGCTGTAGCTGTTCTCGCAGATTTACTGTTTTCCAAAACTTTTTAAAAATAATCTTTTGGGGATTGATGGCATCTAAACATTTTCAAAAAGGGTAAGAAATATTTATTTTCTAACTTAAAGGGTCAAATGCAGAGAAGGCTTTTCTCTGCCTGAGTGTGAGACAGGATTTGATCTAAGGTTAATAATGATACTAATGTTTCAATAACAAATACTGTCTAATTTTTCCAAACATCATCTTTAATGAATTTTACCTAGGAATGGTCAAAGTATTTTAATGAAAATATAAAGCACCTTAAATTGACTATTTCCAATATAAATCAATTATAAATCTCGTTCTCTTTCTCTAACTCCTGTGTAGTACTTCTCTAGAGATACATTTGAGTGATTCACTTCAGCATTTTAACACAGGTAACTGCATCACCAGTAAATAACAAATAAAAAAGCTCCCAAAACCCCACCAAAAAAAGCCCTATAGCAATGCAACTTGTCTATCGGAGACCACTGCTCTCATGAGAAAAATGACATCTTCACATCCTTGTAACATCTTCTACCCTGTGACTCACTCAGGGATATAATTCTAACTGGAACTGTAGCAACCAATTTTAAATAGAGAAGAAAAGTAGCTTTTGAAGATAAAGTTTCACTCAAGGTAAGCCATGCTGAAGACTTAAGAGAGTCTGTTTTCTTCTTTTACTCCAGTTGGAAGAAGAGCCAAGCTTATATTTATGACCTATTCTACTTTTTCATAGGAAAACTTTCAATATGGGCAAGATCTTGAAAACTGTTGGCATTTCTTCTGCTGTGCAGAGTATTCTTAGGTCTGGTTATGAATGACAGTAAGTAAGGTTGGGAAAATACCATTTTTTTTTAGAGGAGACTATTGTACCTTGCTGAATGGGTGAGTACCAGAGAAAAGTATTATATTAAACCTTGCTAAAATATAACGAAAAAACACTAAGTCCTTGTGTTAATAGTAACTTTTCAGACATTCAAAATCAATGGAGATTTTAACACAGGACTGCATGCATGAGTGCAGTAGCTAATAGTCCAGGAGTAGAAGTTCCTATGCTCAGGACTTGTAAATCTGGCAACTGAAAACCTGAAAGTAGGAAGTTCTCACTGCTCAGTCTAGGATGGATTTTGTGGCTTTATGCAAGCCTGGGATCACTGCAATGCTGTCTGTCATATGCTGCTTACGCCACTGGTCACTACTTCATTGTAACAGCAGAGAAACCCTCTTACTGCCTTCATACCTGGCCCATCAGATTTCTTCTTGACAGGTTCCTCTTCGCTGTCTTCACAGTCTGCATCTGTACCACCTATTGAAAACAATGACTGAAACAGTGAGAGCTACCTATAAATGTACGGGTGTATATGCCATTCAAGCTAGAAAATACACAGTTAAGCAGTAGTGACTGGTTCCTCAGCTACCACTATAACAAAAACCACATTTCCATTTCTAAAGGACTCAAGTGAGGGGCCAACTCTGCTAATGAAGGCGGTTCATGGATGACCACCCCTCTCTTGTAACTTGCAGTGGTATTTTCTCACTAGACAGGCTGCTGAGCAAGATCATCTGTTGGTGTAAATGCAGGCACTTTCTCAGTCACACTGCTTCAGCTTCTGCAAAGGGCAACCTGATCAGTGCTCTGATCTCCTGCCTTTGACCCAGCAAACCCATGTAAACTGAGTGGGACCTTCAGGTTGAAATGAAGCAGCACAGTTGGTCTGAAATCACCACATGCTTTTACTTAGGGCTGTAGCAGAAGAGTGACATAGCATCACAGACAGAACAAACAACTCTCCTTTATCAAATACCCAGTAACTGCAGCTACAGCTTCAGTGGCAGCAAATTATAATGCTCCCTCTTTTTCAGAGGTGAAGATGCCAAATGAAGGAAAACTCCAGCTGATTCAGCCTGAATGTGTCCCCCTCTTCTACACTGACCAGAAAAGCTTCTGAATTTCTATTTTATTTTCTTGTTTACAAAAGGAGCAAAAGATGAAGAGATATGAACCACTTACAAACTTTTTTTTTTTTTCCCAGAGGCATAAGTGATTTTAGAGTTCCAGTAAAATCCTGTTAACATTTATATATTTTCCTTTTGCTACTTGCTGAATTCACTGCAAATTTCAGGGTTCATGGATATTTGTGTTCCTCAGCGAGTACAGTATGGAAAATTAAAAACATTTCTTGATATTCCTCCCCACATATCAACTCAAGCTTCTTTAGGGAACAATAGAGGAAGGGCGGCAAAAAGAAATAATATGTGGCTATTTCACTGAATTTTTCTTGCAGCTCCACTTGAACTACAGCTCTTTGGGAAATTCCTCATGAAATAGTTCTTTAAGTCTGTCTGTCACATGCAAAGCCTTCCCTGGGAATACACATGAATTTATCATCAACATGAAAGCCTTTGAGCAACCCTAGAAAAACCTGGTGAGCAAGATAACCCTTTTTATAAGGTGAGGGACTGAAGGCTAATGTCATTGCTTTGCCTGATTCTGGCCAAACACCTGGCATTTACACTCCCATATTCTGGAGAAATGCTGTCAACTACCAGATTATTTGCTTTATAAATTTACACCTTCAAAGGGTTATGGCCTTCTCTTGCAAGTACTCCCACAAATGCTTTCATATAGCTGATGTTTTCTGCAATGTGTTGTCTTGCAGCTCCATAGAAAACACACATTTCCCCTTTTCTTTATCACCCCCAGTTTGCATTGTGCAGAATGAAAGGACATAGCTATGGCTGGCCTTGTCGGGCTAGGGCAGGGAGAGACAGCCAGCGAAAGGCAAACTCATTTTTCCAGTTCCTAGCCAGAACTGAGAGCACTTGCCCTCAAAAAACTCAGCTGCCTTTCACTGCCAGGAACAACAGACCCTCTAGTTAACGCTACATTTTTTTTTTTTTTAATACAGAAGTCCACCTACCATCCCCAGATCCTTTTCGCCTTCTCTTCTCCTCTCTCCCAAAATTTTTCTTCTCTTTGCGCCTCTGTCGTAGTGCTGTTTTAGGGTCAGTAATCCAGGCCTGATAAACAAACTGGAAGGAACAAACTCATTTATTTCAAGGTTCTTCATGTTTGGAGAGTAAGCCACAAGCAGGACTACATAGTTCGAGTAAACACATTCAGATCTGCAGGGGTAAGGAAATATTTTGAATCCCAAATCTAACACCTCCCCTGCAGATCTGCTGAATTTTCATGTGCTATTTTTGAAAGCATAAAACCAAATGTGAAAACACTTGTGGGTGAACCAAGTTTCATTAGAACCCACAAAAATTCATGGTCTGAACTTTGGGAATTAATACCCTGTTGTGTGTATGGGCTACTTCACCTGAATCCCTCCATTTAATTCTGTACTTCTACTTCATCATTTTACAGGCAAGATGCAGAGTAATGGAAACTTTAAGTGCTGCAATCAACTAACTAAAGCATCAAAAGATGTAGTAGTATCTCAGTACAGGTATTTGTGCTTGTACATTTTTCATACTTTAGGTAATTTTTTTCCTCTATGCAGATCCCAGTGGAACATTTACAGATTTGCTATCTATGCACAGTCCTATACCTGGCAGTCAGGAATTCCTCAAATTTCATCCTGATTTTGACAATGGCTCCCCTTTGTTGCTTCAGATAAGTCACTTATGAACCCTTCTTCTATTTTTTTTCCAATTGTAAAATGAAGACAGTAATACTTACCTATGTATCAGGGGGATTTTATGGGGCCAAATCCTGCTCACAGCACTCACTCAGATCAACAGTCTGTTGACCTGTATGACTACATGAAGCATGGAATTGGCCCAAAATATTTATAAATGCTATAGCAGTGGGGAAAAAAAAAAAGTAAAAAAAGTTACCCGAAAGTAACTTCTTGAATAGTTCTGCTGAAGCTGTGAAGGAAGGTTACAGAAAAAAGCAGTAACACTCCTATCTTTTTTCCCTATATGATGTAAAATGTGAATAACAGAAACTAAAGTAACTGTATCTCCTCCACAACTCCTTTGGACAAAAGATATTCTTTTGTTCCCTTTATGGTTTCCATTGAAAAATGGTAATCATCTTCAATTGGCACTGCATTATCTTCTACTTCTAAGCAACACATCCTGCTAATAGAGATGGGGCACACAGGGAAGCACACAGACACAGGCATGAGGGTGAAAATGAAGCAGCATAACAAGACAGCTCTATTAATTCACAAGACAAACATGCAGACGATGACAATAACACACGTGTATCTCAGTGAAGCTGGAACTGCCCCTCATAGGACAGAATGGTAAAAATTCTAATTTGGGTTATTTATATTTTTTAAATTTGCTTTGGGACATTAAAAGCATTTTTTTAAAAAACTGTCAAACTGACTTTAAATGAATTTAAAAGGGAAAAGTACTTTGTTCGGTTTTGTGAATGTGTAAAGCAGTGGAGAGGAAATTATTTTGGTACTGTTAAGAAGGTCCTCTTCCAAATCTCTCAAAGTCTGTACATTTATTTTGGTATGTCTAGCTTGTTCAAAGCAAGCACCACATGAGAAAATGTGTGGGATCAGAAGCAATGGTTTCTCATTTCTTCACCTAATGAAGGTGATCTGGAGGAATAATAATACTTAAGTGAACTAATACCGTATTAGTTACTGAAAGTCAGAAACTGTCAGCATCTGCTATTGAAAAGATAGCTGAGAAACTGTACACTAGCCAAAGTCATAGTGTGAATAAAGAAATTTGAGGTAAAAGGCAGACTTGGAAGAAGGTAGAAGATTAGAATGAAGAAAGGGCATTTGTTTTGAAGAAAGGGCACAGTCTAGACCATGCTTTTGACAACAAAGATTGGACCAGATGATCCTTGATGTCCCTTCCAACCTGGCAATCTATGATTCTATGATTAATAAATCTAAAGTAACTACTTCTTCTAAGCAGTGGATATTTTAAGAGCTGACTGACTGGGAGAATACATATGTATTAGTTTAGATTTTTACCACTGGACAAACTTTAAATGCAGTATCTTTTAGGCTTTGGAGCTGGTACACCCAATCTGTAATGCTCACCACTTCATGTTACATATATGGAGTATAAAATGATACACAGTGCTACAAGGTAGGAAACACCAAATTTATTCTTGAAGGACAAGAAAGAAGATGCACAAATTTTTGTTATGATGATGAAGGTGAGAAAAGTAGAAAGCTAAGAAGGGGTCTGGAGCGGAATGTGTATTTTACAAACTTTTTACCAGCTTTCTGAGATCAATTACCACGGTGTCCATAAGATACATGCAACTTGATGTGAATATCTTGCAGAATGGTATCAGAAGAAAATGAGAATTTCGGTCTGCATTTTCTCTCTGAGGTTGCATTTAAAAAAAGATAAACCACTTTTTTTGTGTGTGTGTGGCTTGACCACTCCTAGAGTATGAAATGTATTGTGTTTACTAGGAATGAAGCTTTGGCTGTCATTATTTTTTTTAATCATTTATATAAGAGGAAAAATGCAGACAAGGACAGAGGCATACATTACACCAGGAACTATGGGATGGGTCATATACTGAGCACTCACAAAATGTCAAGTACCTTTGCTGCTTTGATTAAATACTGAAGAATAGTTTTGGGTAGTTTAATGACAGACTTTGGCAAGGCTAAAATGGCTGAAGCAAATTTCCCAATAGCTCTCTATAAAGAAGGACAAAGCAAGAGCAATTAGTAGAAAACAAGAAAATATTAATAAATGTATCTAGTGAATGATTGTATCTAGATTATGAAGAACAAATTTACATTCATAGACTCCAATATGAAAAAAGATCGTTTGTGATTTCCACAATAAAATTTCAGTGATGCTCAACTCCCTGTTTTCTCTAATAAATAAAATCTCCAAGTTAATAATTATCTATTGCACGCAATTTACACTAAAAGAAAAATCAACAGTTAAAAATAATTCTTTAGCAGATTCTACAGCAAACAAGTTCACTTTGCCAGTATTTTTATTAAGACCATGTGTATAGTGATACAAAGCAAACAAGATATGATGACCAAATGATGAACAAGATTTTCATAAACAAAACCAACTTTCTCTTCTATACAACTCCCCTCCTTCTTAAAGCCATCCAACATCTTCATGTTGCACATATTGCAGAACTGGCCACCTAATCAGAACATCTGACCAGAACTGTGAAATAAAACCCAGATCCTTCATCCTCAGACTAATAGTTTCAGGACTGAACTTAAAAAAATAAGACAAAACAAAGAAAAAAAACCAAAACCCAGAGTAAATGAAAGATTCTTATTAGCTTCTGACCTCAAGTTTAGAACTCTTTAAAATCTCAGTGCTTGGCACCAGCACATCTGAAAAAAATGTTGTCCCTATTTTTTTTTTTTTAATCAGCAGAAACAAGAATGCAAACTTTCCTCTATACCTGCATGAAAACCAGAAAGAAAACATGACCTAGAAATTCATGAGCCACTTTTATGGTCTAAGATGAGTTAAATGCAAAATATTAAAAACAATTAGTATGAATAGTAGAAAATAAATCCTACTTATCACATAATTTTTCATCCACATTTGTTTTGCCTTTTTCTAGGTCAGGAAAAAAATCTTTCCATGTCAATACTATGCAGGCAGTTTAACAAATGTAATCAGTTAGTAATGTAAGTATATAAACTAAAGGCACATTGCATCAATGAATTAAATAAAATATTTCTTCTTGTAATTCAGTAATGTCTGGGAAGCTTTTTTGAAAGCTGTTAGCATAAGAATAGAAGAGCATGGAGGTGGTTTTTTGCTCTTGCTTGGGCTGGGCTTTCAGTAGTTATGCAGTGATGTGAGCTTGCATCTGGATAGGAATGCTCATCTGCAAAAAGCTACAAATGTGCTTATGCTTTTAAAGTTACAGACCTGAAAAAGTTTTGTGGTATTACAGAAAATTCTTCAACAAGTCAAACTTTAGTCTTATGAAGGTTAAACCAATCCTATATGCATGAGTATTTCATTAACTTCTTCACCAAAGTTCTTCATTTAAGCGAGTGGATTCAATACCTGGTACTGTCTAACATCAACCAGTCTACAGGTAGGAACCCAGTTAGGAAACTTCAGCTATCTTTTTAACATTACAATATCCTCTTACTTCAATGCAGTCTGTGACTTAAAATACAAATATATTAATTAACATTATCCTGAATAAGAAAGGAGAGAAAGCGATGTGGTGTCCTTTTGTAATTTTAAATGTTAAGCTCTTTATAACCCAAGAATATATTTCTCTGGTCCAAGAGGGTCAATAATGATACTACTACTACTACTACTACTACTACTACTACTACTACTACTACTAAAATTAAGTATGTATTCTTTTTCCATGAAAAGCTGATTATTTTCAGGATCATTTCTTCATGGAACGATAACATCCACTCAAAACCAGAAAACCGCTGAAGCACTGTACAGCAGTGCCAGGGGAAAGTCAGCTTCCTCACCTGCCTTTATTGCAATGCAGAAAAAATAAAGCTCAACTTCTTAACCTTTGTTTTTGTATTTTTGTTTTCCTCAGGCATAAGTGAATGGAGATATGATTTCACTATAGTTCCTGTAGGAATTTGGCAATGCTTTAAACAGGTAAACTTGCATTTTAAATTGGCAAGAAATTTGATTTGCAATACTTTTCAGGTCTACTTTAGATGTACTGGCTGCTTTAACATATGTGCTGGATTTATGAGAAGCCTACATTTTTTTCCAGATGTCAACTAGAAATCAAATTACCATAAAGTACCTGAAATGCAGATTTTTTCCGAGGCTCTTCCTCTTCTTTTTTCTCCTCTTCCTCTTCCTCTTCACTATCCGTCTCAAACAAATAATAATTTCCACTTCTGACCACTAAGTGAAACAAAATATTTTCTTATTTTTCTGAAAAGTTGTATTGTCAATTGCCCCAAGACCTATGAACAGCCAGCCAGTCACATAAAAATTCATAAACAGGAGAGGTGAAAAACCGAGAAGAAGCAAGAGATTAAAAGGTCTCAGGCAATTTATTTGATGTTATTCTGTGATACTTTGGGCATGAATGAGAACTATACGAGAACTAAGAAAAACATCACCATGAGAAGAAAATGTAAAGAAAAAGCTTGAAGTATGTCAAGTTACTAAGTTAAGTTTTTTTAAGAAAAAAAATGACAGTTAAGTCTAAATTAATTTGGAACTGATCATTATTTGAGGGAGTAAAAAGGCCCAGCAGGTTAGTAAATGAATTTACATGAACAGTACCACTGGACAAAAAATGCAGAACTTCTCTTTAAAATGCTGAGGTATCCTTTAAACTATGGAATGGGATAGTATTAGTTAATGATTTCTTCAAACATTTAAGCTTTGATGAGGTAATGGAAAACCTTGGTTTGTTTAAAACAGATCATTTGGATTCTATTAACGTGATCACAAATGAGTTTCAATTTTTTGCCCATGGATTCAGAAAGATTCTGAAACCTTGATACAGTAAAGATGCGCAGTGAATAAGCTAGGCCTTATATCCTTGAACAGAAGCAATGTTTTTTATTTCTCAGATGGTAACAGGCCTACATGAATAAACAAGGGAAACAAAAGAAATGAAAAATAAGGTAATGAGCAAGAGAAAAATCAAAATCACAGCATTACATTCAGCAGTGAAAACTGATAAATAATTTCCACTTTTAAGCTGAAATATTTAAAGGAACAGTTACTCAGATGAAATGTCACACAATCTGGATATATGGAGCAATACATATTTATATTGAAAATTATATTTAACCCTCATTATAGGTTTTTGGAAAAGTAACAATTTCTTTAATTCAATCATACCTTGAATTCTACACAGATCCTCTGTGCACAGATGACCACACATAACTACCATACAAACCTCAGGGTAAGCACACTCTGAAATTTGCCAGAACCCAATAGGATCATAACTTCAGCATCTAAAACTCCCTCACAGAGGGAATTTTGTGTCTAACATGCCTTGTTATGACTTTTAACACTAATGAATGCACTGCAAAGGGACGGAGAGTCCACTTCAGCAGTTCTAATTGCTGAACTGAGGTGAAAAGAAAGTTTGAAAATTTCTTGGAACAAGCAAATTAATTATTTGGTACAGGGCCTCTAAGAATGCCCATTTATAATGCATTAAAGAGATGAATGGATTTTAAGAGCCAGTAGTCTGCAGTTCTCTTTCATAAAAAATTATCTTATAGTCAGCAACAGAAATTGTCCACACAGAAGATCAGCAGGATGAGGTATGACACCTAGGGGAAACCTCTACTGCAGTGCAATTCCTTAAAGGCTCAAAGTACCACTGAGTCAGACATGGAATGCCTGAAACTGGCAGAAAAACAAATCTACAGTGGTCTCCCTCCAAAATTCTGAGGTTAAGGGGTATCTGATGGGACTATAATGTAGCAGTTATGTCTCTTTTACAACTAACGAGGGAGGTATGATTGAATAGCAATAATGCATTCTTGCACACATCAAAATGGAAGTGTGTTAGCCACCTACAGGGATTATTGAAGAGCCAGATTTTACTAGTACAATATTTCATGGCCAGACTGGACTTGGGGGACCCCTCTCCTACTGCAAAATGTGACTTTCTTCTACTGAGAAAAGGGACTTGCAGGCTTTCCTTGTGGGATGAGATGGTGGTGGCAGAAGGGGAGCCATGCGGGATAAATTAGCATAATCTCATCATCTGCTTGTGTCCAGAGGGAACCAGCTCCTCAGGACAGCTGCAAGCATTATCTTTTGCACTACATCAGACACAACTCTGTGCTCCAGAAGCAGCTGAGGACCTCAAAGCATGTGGCCCTAACGCCTGCTGATCTTTGTGGGGCTCCATAAGTAATCCATAAGCACAGGAAGAACCATACCTCCCTGCAAGGGACAGTGTGAGTGAGTGTCAATGAGGAAAGCCTCACTTATGTTTCCTATCTGTTCTACTCAATGCCAAATTTATGACTGTGTATTAATTCTTAGGATATACAAAATGAGGTATCTTTCTGTATAATAAAATTATGACGAGTGGTGTAAAAAATCAATACAAACCTAAATTAGACATCAGAATTGGCATAAAACTTCAAGCTTGAGCAACTTCAATATATACATATATACAACCACAGCCACAACCCCACTTACTGAGATGAACAGCCACGTGCAGCAGAATGCTGCAGTTACAGCAGTGTTTCAAAAAGAACAGATGGGGAATACCAGTCTATTTCTAGTTTATATGCCTGTGAACACCTACTGTCAGTGCCATGTTTCAGTGGGTGTGAACATGAGCCAAATGAGCCAATGCACTGTTTGCAGGATCAGGGTCTGTGATGTTTCCCACAAGGTTTTGCATTATTGCAGTAAATAATTTCAAGAATGCTCACTGTTTAAATACCAAAACACAAGTTGCCACCTAAGAACATTAAATAATGAGGGTGAAATAAGTAAAAGCCAAAGTCAATGTCTTTCTTTGAGCAGTTCTTCTTATTACAAAACCAGTGGTGAATAAACAAGAGACCATATCCCATTCCTTCAAAAAACACCGTAGCTTGAAATTCTACAGTAAAAACTTGCAAATTATAGTTTTGATGTGTTCTGTCATTGTTGTTCTTAATGAAGCTACAGGGCAAGAAGTTTATTTTCGTAAGACTACTGAAAAGGGATAGGTCTCTCTAAAGTGGCAGTGTGCCCTTTAGAAAAATAAAAGTAGAGGCACAGTTTACTTGTGACTTGATAGAAATAGGCATATGACATTCTGTTAAATGCTGTTAGCAAATATATATGCTGGAGTTATAAATAAATGCACACAGGTAAATGAAGCAGTATGTAGATGTGTAAAAATATTACTTGAAGTGACTCTTTTAAACTAAATGACCAGGCACAATACAGACATTCATATTTAACTCTGATCATTGCTATACACTTGAATATTTTTTAAATCTTCAGAGGTTGTTAAATAGCTCATGTCTGATTCCTTCCACAAAAATCCAATGGGAGGATATCTGATTTGAAATTGCAGTCTACTCAGTTTTCTTGTTTTACCCAATCCATAATGTATGGAAGAACTCTATTGTGTGCCTGTATTGGACCACAAACAAATTGAAATATATAATGCAACAATGATATGAGTGTCACAGGCTAATAATTTCTTGTGCATAAAGCTGAACACATTTTTGCTCTCAAATAAACACACACACAAAAATGGAAATAACAAAACAACTGGCATCAACAGTACATTAAAGTGTGATCAGAGATATTCAGCTGAGCTCCATGCAGTCTAGTCCTGAGAACAGTCTTGCTGCCCTACTGTGGTACTCAGATTTCTACAGCTGACAGCAGAATGACTGATGAACTGTAAAAAAAGATGTATGATGTGTGTATATGAAAAAGAAATTATGACTAATCTTAGAATGCATTGGCAAACCTTCACCTTCACTTTTTAAAATATTTTGTGCTTTGCAGTAGGGGGGGAGCTGAGACTTTTGAGGCCAAAATAGATTCTTTTTGGCACGTGTTTATCAGATTTGATATTTTTCTACGAATGCTCAAAGTATCATGAGCTAGCTATGCTTCCAGTGCACAGAAGTCCAAAATATGGTTAAACTCGCTCCTTGAAGATTTGGAAGTAGAAATAATTTGTTGAAAAAACCAAGCCTTCTATCAAGTCACAGTCATAAAACCAGGCATAAAACAAACAGGTCATGGGAATGCCTTCATTCTGGTCAAGGATATAAGGGTTAAATCCACATATTTGTAAGATGATTGAGAAAACCTACTGGAAGCATGATCAACCCAAGGCCGCCACCACAGCTTTTTTTTGCCCTTGGCTTTCTCTTTGTCTGCTTCTCCTAAAATAAAATATGTCCAAATATTAATTTTACAAAATGAGAAACAAGTTTCTTACACTGATTAATAATTTTTAATTTCTCTCAAAAGAGCTACATTTTCATGAGCACATCAGATGTCAAATCTACTGAACACATTCAATATTAAAATCATTCAGAAGCATGACCACTAAGCAGAAATTTAGTTTATGCAGCAGTTAAAACAGCATTCTACTCCAAAATAGTTAAATAGTTCAGTTTTGTGTTTTAAAACATGCAGTCACATGATTGTCATTTCAAGGAGAAAATATTTTCCCTCCTCGCAAATCCCCTTACATTTCAGGCTCCAAAAATTTTAAATCCAGTAAGTCCTGATCCCAAGTCAGTGCTAGAAATGTGGCACTAGATAGGTATCATTTTATCTGTTACCATGTTTTAAACAACATTTAAAAGCACATAAACATTTTAGTGACTGAAAAAAACCTCACAGCATTCAGAAAATCTTGCTGGAAAAATATGGATGTTACCTCTTTGTAACACTGTGGTTTATTGATAATGACTTTGTTCAAAACAAATCTCTGCTGCTATTCAGTTCTTTGCCAACAGCCTGAAGTTAATCAAAAGTAACCTCAAAGCAAACCATTTTTTCTAAACCTTATTGCAGTACAAAACCCCAGATTTTTTGGCTGAATCAAGCTCCAAACTGATACTCAGTTAACGGCGTAGTTATGTGCTGACAGTTTTGAAGAACAATTTATCACTTATCCAACTATTAGGTCCCTAACGCTCAACTGCAGTTACGGTACAAAAATAGCTAATGGTACCTTCGTCATCTTCCTCAGACACTTTCCGAATCTCTGGCCCTTCTGAGGACTCCTGGGTCATACTTAGCAACCTCTCTTTACCCTTTTTGTATTTTTGCTGCCTGGCTTTGATGCGATCCATTCTAGCAAAAAGAAGAATCTTATTAGATTCATGTCTTCACCCTTTTTGACACACCTTGAAAAGTAAGTGTTAAACACATCCATGCGCACACACACACTTCAACATTTCTAAAGGAATTATCCATTCCACATTATCATTAATCCTGTCCTTAAACATAAGGAGTTAAATGGCTCTGAAGGGGCTGGATGGAAAGGTCAAGCCTAGATGTTCACTCACTGGTCAGTGAGAACTGGGTTGCCTGCTATCAAGACAGCTTTACCTACTCCCCCTCAAATACCTTATTATCATTTAAAAATTAAATAATTGCTGTCAGGAGCTACAACACAGCAATGAAACTCTGAGAAAACCAGGGATGTGGCTGTTCCTGCACTTCTTGCACTACTTCTTCACTCTTTAAGCTCTCATTTATCCCATATCTGGAAATACAGAAGACTTAAACTGGTTCAGGCTTGTCCAGATGTAGGCAAGCCTTCAATTCTCCTTCTTGCAATCCTATAAAGTTAGCACAATCTGATCTTTGAAGACTTCTGTGTTTTCACAGTTTTAAAACATGGTAGGGAAAAAATAAAAGACTAAATTCTTTCAATACAACTAGATTAGAAGCAAATGGTTCACTATTTTCAGCTATCAAAATGCACTTAAATACTCTTATTAACCTGTCCATGTTTTAGGGAAAAAACACTCAGTAGAGAGGGAAAAGCTCTTCCATCTCAGCTAGCTGCTACTAACCAGTAGATGATTAGATTTCTTCCCCTAACATTCATCTGTTGCTGAAGTTAGGCTCTGTCAGTTAGGACAACTTGGTTGTTCAGGACTTCTGGCCACGCTGACAGTTCTCTTCATCCTAACCAGCCTAAACTGTATGAAGTACTGCTGCAGATTATTAAATGAAACAAAACAAGCACCCTCTATTGTTGAAGTCAGACATCCTGCAAATATAAACTAGTAATTTTTAGAAGAAAAATAGATTAGATTTGGTGTTATTGCAAGCAGTATCATCTCCTCTGCAGTATTAACAGAAAAGAATGATTTCTGTAAGTTTGATTCAAGCGCTGAACAGCACCAGGACCAGCCCAGTACATCATCTCATTGGGAAACCCCAGGCATGCAAGTAGGGAGCATGGACCTTGCAGCCTTCTGATGCTTCTTCAGTTATACAGGTATGGAAAAAGCTGTCAGGAGTGGGCTTTGAAAGGATCTCCAGGCCAGTTAAGCTGAACGCTAATATCTTCAGTGAAAGTAAACGTATATATTTTGCACTCAGACACTAGAGGAGGAACCACAAATGAAATGGAAGCAACAGGCATCCAGCAAATTTATCAGGAATACAGATATACAGAATAAAATCCTAATAATGGTAAAATCAGTGAGAATATTGTCATCCCTTGCAGGGCCAGGATGTTACTCTGCTTCCTTAGCCCATAGTGATTTCAGGCTGTTTAGGTGCCTCTTAACTACAGCTTCACTAACTTTGCTGATCTAATTTCTGTTTGTTGTTTTTTTAACACAGTTCCTGTGTCTGAGTCTCCTATTTTCTAAACACCTAGGCTTGCACTTTCAAGTGTGATAGGGTTACTGTGACACTTCTATTAAGTAATCTGCCTATACTTTTGATGAGTTTCATTGGGGCTTTGCATTTGACTGTCCTACTCTTCAGAGAGATAGGGAGAAACAAATTGAGAGAACAGCAGCATAATTAGTAGAAGGAAAGAAAGAGGAAAAAAGACAGATCCCCCCC